>NC_134358.1:498278243-498553243 GCF_048569485.1 Anomaloglossus baeobatrachus
TATACGTGGCTATTGGACTTTGCTATAGTCCCACTAGTGCAAAGACATTTGCATAGCGCGTCTGCCTGCATTGCACACTCAAACTCATTTTAACTAAGCCATTATACTAGCAAACACTCAGTGTACCTAGTGGCATCCTATACGTGGCTATTGGACTTTGCTATAGTCCCACTAGTGCAAAGACATTTGCAGAGCGCGTCTGCCTGCATTGCACACTACAACTCATTCTAACCAAGCCATTATACTAGCAAACACTCAGTGTACCTAGTGGCATCCTATACGTGGCTATTGGACTTTGCTATAGTCCCACTAGTGCAAAGACATTTGCAGAGCGCGTCTGCCTGCATTGCACACTACAACTCATTCTAACCAAGCCATTATACTAGCAAACACTCAGTGTACCTAGTGGCATCCTATACGTGGCTATTGGACTTTGCTATAGTCCCACTAGTGCAAAGACATTTGCAGAGCGCGTCTGCCTGCATTGCACACTCCAACTCATTAAAACCAAGCCATTATACTAGCAAACACTCAGTGTACCTAGTGGCATCCTATACGTGGCTATTGGACTTTGCTATAGTCCCACTAGTGCAAAGACATTTGCATAGCGCGTCTGCCGGCATTGCACACTCAAACTCATTTTAACTAAGCCATTATACTAGCAAACACTCAGTGTACCTAGTGGCATCCTATACGTGGCTATTGGACTTTGCTATAGTCCCACTAGTGCAAAGACATTAGCAGAGCACATCTGCCTGCATTGCACACTACAACTCATTCTAACCAAGCCATTATACTAGCAAACACTCAGTGTACCTAGTGGCATCCTATACGTGGCTATTGGACTTTGCTATAGTCCCACTAGTGCAAAGACATTTGCATAGCGCGTCTGCCTGCATTGCACACTCAAACTCATTTTAACTAAGCCATTATACTAGCAAACACTCAGTGTACCTAGTGGCATCCTATACGTGGCTATTGGACTTTGCTATAGTCCCACTAGTGCAAAGACATTAGCAGAGCACATCTGCCTGCATTGCACACTACAACTCATTCTAACCAAGCCATTATACTAGCAAACACTCAGTGTACCTAGTGGCATCCTATACGTGGCTATTGGACTTTGCTATAGTCCCACTAGTGCAAAGACATTTGCAGAGCGCGTCTGCCTGCATTGCACACTCCAACTCATTAAAACCAAGCCATTATACTAGCAAACACTCAGTGTACCTAGTGGCATCCTATACGTGGCTATTGGACTTTGCTATAGTCCCACTAGTGCAAAGACATTTGCATAGCGCGTCTGCCTGCATTGCACACTCAAACTCATTTTAACTAAGCCATTATACTAGCAAACACTCAGTGTACCTAGTGGCATCCTATACGTGGCTATTGGACTTTGCTATAGTCCCACTAGTGCAAAGATATTAGCAGAGCACATCTGCCTGCATTGCACACTCCAACTTTTTTAAACTAAGCAATTTTACTAGCAAACACTCAGTGTACCTAGTGGCATCCTAAACGTGGCTATTGGACTTTGCTATAGTCCCACTAGTGCAAAGACATTTGCAGAGCACGTCTGCCTGCATTGCACACTACAACTCATTGTTACTAAGCCATTATACTAGCAAACACTCAGTGTACCTAGTTGTATCCTAAACGTGGCTATTGTACTTTTGTCTATTCACAGTATTGGAACGATATTTGCAGCACGTCTGCCTGCATTGCACACTCTAACTTTTTTAAACTCAGCCATTTATAGTAGCAAACACTCAGTGTACCTAGTTGTATCCTAAACGTGGCTATTGTACTTTTGTCAATTCACAGTATTGGAACGTTATTTGCAGCACGTCTGCCTGCATTGCACACTCAAACTTTTTTAAACTCAGCCATTATACTAGCAAACACTCACTGTACCTAGTTGTATCCTAAACGTGGCTATTGTACTTTTGTCAATTCACAGTATTGGAACGTTATTTGCAGCACGTCTGCCTGCATTGCACACTCAAACTTTTTTAAACTCAGCCATTTATAGTAGCAAACACTCAGTGTACCTAGTTGTATCCTAAACGTGGCTATTGTACTTTTGTCTATTCACAGTATTGGAACGTTATTTGCAGCACGTCTGCCTGCATTGCACACTCTAACTTTTTTAAACTCAGCCATTATACTAGCAAACACTCAGTGTACCTAGTTGTATCCTAAACGTGGCTATTTTACTTTTGTCTATTCACAGTATTGGAACGATATTTGCAGCACGTCTGCCTGCATTGCACACTCTAACTTTTTTAAACTCAGCCATTATACTAGCAAACACTCACTGTACCTAGTTGTATCCTAAACGTGGCTATTGTACTTTTGTCAATTCACAGTATTGGAACGTTATTTGCAGCACGTCTGCCTGCATTGCACACTCAAACTTTTTTAAACTCAGCCATTATACTAGCAAACACTCACTGTACCTAGTTGTATCCTAAACGTGGCTATTGTACTTTTGTCAATTCACAGTATTGGAACGTTATTTGCAGCACGTCTGCCTGCATTGCACACTCAAACTTTTTTAAACTCAGCCATTTATAGTAGCAAACACTCAGTGTACCTAGTTGTATCCTAAACGTGGCTATTGTACTTTTGTCAATTCACAGTATTGGAACGTTATTTGCAGCACGTCTGCCTGCATTGCACACTCAAACTTTTTTAAACTCAGCCATTTATAGTAGCAAACACTCACTGTACCTAGTTGTATCCTAAACGTGGCTATTGTACTTTTGTCAATTCACAGTATTGGAACGTTATTTGCAGCACGTCTGCCTGCATTGCACACTCAAACTTTTTTAAACTCAGCCATTTATAGTAGCAAACACTCAGTGTACCTAGTTGTATCCTAAACGTGGCTATTGTACTTTTGTCAATTCACAGTATTGGAACGTTATTTGCAGCACGTCTGCCTGCATTGCACACTCAAACTTTTTTAAACTCAGCCATTTATAGTAGCAAACACTCAGTGTACCTAGTTGTATCCTAAACGTGGCTATTGTACTTTTGTCTATTCACACTACTGCAAATCTATGTGCAGCACCTCTGCATGACAACCTCGTGCTCTGTTTTTAATAAGCTATAATGATAGCACAAAATACTGCCATTTTGTGGCATCATAGAACTGGCTGTTGTATTCCATTAGTGCCCCACTGGTGACAAGCTATTTCTAGCACCTCTACATCACACCCTCATGCACATTTAGCTACGCTAATGTTATAGCAAACTCATGGAATTCATTGCTGCATTTCATAATTCGGAGGGATAGAAAGTCAGGCTTCCTTTAGCTTTTCCTTCTGTTCATAGACAGCATCTCCAAGACAAATTTCCCCTCCACGTCTAAGTGTGGAGAGGCAGCTAGTGCGCATGCGTGTGCCGATGTACCCCAGCTGCAGCATAATTACAGTGTTTCGCCTAGTGAGTATGCTCAGCCTGACTGTGCCATTCCTGACGCTAAGTCTTCATTTCGGGATACAGCGCATGCTCCCACACTAAGTGTGAAAAGCCTCTTTGCACAGGTGCTTGCATTCTGTGCCGGGTCTAAGTCCTGTTTTGTGCCTAGACACCATGCTAAAGCTGATAGTCTTTTTTCAGAGACTGTATTTCATGCTACTGAGCATGCTCAGGCACTTCCTGCATCAGAGACTAGGTCCGGTAATGAACTCTTTGGCCCTGGCCCTGATGTGGGGGTCCCATATAGACCACAGGGCATCAGGTGTCCTCCCAAATGGCTTGCAGAGGCCCACACCTATGACTTGTCACCGCATTATTGATGGTCAGACGATGACTGGTGAGGTGTTTGGGTCATGGCAGCCATGAGGTCATCATTGAAGTTGCGTTTCCAAATAGGACGCTAGTTATGCCACTCATGACGTGTCACTCTGCTTTTGTCTCCAGGAGGTGCATTGTGGTTCACCCTGGTTTGGGGCGGACCCAGGTTATAAAAGGGGCTGGAGCCAACAAGGAGGTGCGCAGTCTTCTATTATGCTCCGAAAGAGCACACCTCCATGTGTTGAACCCATTGCGGCTTTAGGCCAGAGGTAGGCAGGGATAGGGTGGTGGATGCAGGCCACCACCACAGTTGGTAACGCAGAACGGTTAAGACCAGCTCCTGTCCTAACAGTCCTGCTTGTGCAGCCCAGTGGCATTAACAGGCCTGCTGCTGCTGATGCGCCTGCTGTCCACAGGTGTGGCCCCTACGCACACGGTCAGCGTACTCAATGGCCCCTGTGTTGTTAACAGGGAGTTCCTGGGCTGGGTGGGCATGTGGACCCTGTGACGCTAACAGGGCTCACAGTCTCCAGATCCGAATGGCGTCTAACTCGGTTCAGGCTACTATTAGTTTCATAGCCACACAGCTCTGTATCCTCCACCAAACCTTCAAGTTGCCAACCTCTCCTTTTCCAACTGGGAGCACGGTGGACACTGACTGCTGAAGGTGATATATACCTTTCTCTTTCTTTTCTTATTAATTTTTGTTATATAGCGGTCACAGATTATATACCACTTTATCCAAATCTGCCAGTCCCACTGTAACAGATGTTGTTTCTTCAGCAAATGTTACAGTTGTTTAACCACCAAATCCACGGACCAAAATTTTTTTCCCCTTTCCAACACACCTGTTCCCCTTTCCAACAGCATCTGTCCTTTTTCAACTCATTTTGGGATATGACCAAAAGTGCAACTGTGCAGGGACACCGTACTCAACGCCATCTCAGCACAGCAGCCATCCCTCGGTCCCTCCGATGTGGACAAGTAAAAGACCATTTCCTCCTATCCATGACAAAGTGTTGAGATTCACTCTGTGCAGCACTGGTGTTTAGTGGAAAAGTAGATCTAAGATTGCGTACCACATTCTGCAGATACTCCTGTATACGTGCGTCTATTTCTATGGCAGGAATTAGTTCGCCAAATTTTGTCTTGTACCGGGGATCTAACAGTGTGGCAACCCAGTATTCAGGATTACTTCAAATTCATACAATCCGAGGGTCATGTAGGTAGTGCAGCAAGAAGGCGCTCATGTGTCTTGTGCATCCAGGAGGACCAAGTCCTTGGTGTGTTGGTGGCAGAGAGGTGAGAATCGTGCATCCTTCCTCTGCCCTCTACCCACAACCTCGCACAACCGAAATGTGAGCAAGCTCTCACTCATCTGCTGAGTCTTCCATGCCCATCGCCAGTTCGTCCTCCATTTCTTCATGGGCTCCTGCACTTTCATCAACACTTTTTGCTGATACTATGCGCCCTTGTTAATCCCTCTCCCTCACCATGACTGCCGCATAGGTGCCGCTGACCATCTGGACCTCGTAGATCTTGTTATCCCTTCCGCATATGACTCCTCCTGTACTTCCTCCCCTTCCTCTTGTCCCAACACCTGACTCCGAATAATAATTACAGTGTGCTCCATCATGTAGATGACCAGAATTGTCACGCTGAGAATGACATTGCCAGTGCTAAACATCTTCGTCGACATTTCAAAACTGTGTAGCAGGGTGCATAGGTCCTTGATCTGACACCACTCCAGCAGCGTGATCTGCACCACCTCTGGATCAACTTATCCCAGGCTATATGTCTTACCGTATTTCAGCAGGGCTCTGCGGTGCTGCCACACACGCTGCAACATGTGCAGATTCCAATTCCTGCGTGTCGGAACATCGCATTTCCGGCGTTTAACTGCCAGACCCTAAGACTTCCGGAGTGATGAAAGTTGTTGAGCTGCTGTGTGCGCACGATGGAAGTGAGCACATAGCGAGCGTGCCCGCTGCACAAGGCCATGTAGGCCGTGATGGTGTTTTAAAAATTGCTGGAGAATTCGGATCAACACGTGAGCCATAAAAGGCACGTGTGTCACATTGCCCTGAGGATGGCCCGCAGCCAGGTTTGCATCATTGCCGCACACGGCTGTTAAGTCACCAACGGAGTCCGCTCCGTCAATTTGTACTCCGGTCGCCAGGTGACAACGTGTTCCTTTCATGAATAGTGCTGATGATGGGAGAGTAGTCGATGCCAGCGGCGCAGGTGGACGCAGGTTATGCTCACCCACTGGGCTGCATTACCTTGACAGATGCAGAATCTCTGGCTGAATGTAGCTGGTGGGTATCTCACAGATGAAATACCATCATTCAGCTACAACCAATGGGAAGACACCACACCCTTTTTTATGCCCATCCTGTCTGCAGACCACTGCCAGACATAGCTATGAACCTCTGGTTAATTTTACCCCCAGTTCAGTTTTATGATTTTGTGTGCTTGTTACCTGACTACTTTTCCTGCTTGCTGTTTATGTACCTTGTTGGCCGATACGCATTTCACCTCTGCTTGTTTTCTGATTAAGTCCTGGCCGTCCCATTCTGTTCCTGTTCCTCAATTAATGTTTTGACCCTGCCTGACTACTATTCTCTGTAATAGCGGTGTGACTCACATTTCCCATACATTTCAAAGTAAAACTTTGACCGCCTGATGGCATTGAGCTCTGCTGCCAGCATAGTAAGGAGGTGTGTGGTAGTCCTTGTGCGCAGTTGCAAGGAAGGGTGGCCTGACCACACAGGGTTTGCGCAAAGGTAGAGGACCCACACGAGGTTGAAGAGGCAGAAGCAGTGTATTAACTTCTACATACAGAACAAGGATTGAAACAACTCGTGGGGACGGCAAGACTTGTACAGCAGACCCTTCTCCATCTCTCACCATAGTTTGCCAGTGCCCAGTCAGTGACATGTAATGACCCTGTCTATGCTTACTGGTCCAAGTATCTGTGTTGAAATGCACCCTGTCGCACACAGATTTTCTCAAGGAAGTGGTGATGTTGTGTGCGACATGCCGGTGTAGCGCGGGCATGCTTTTCTTGGAGAAGCAGTGGTGATTGGGCATCTGGTACTGGGGCACAGCGACAGACATAAGGTCTGTAAAATCCTGTGTGTCCACTACGCGTAAAGGCAGCATTTCGGTAGCCAACAGCTTACAGAGGGATAGAGTCAACCACTTAGCTTTGTCATGGGTCGCAGTAAGTGGCCTTTTATTTGACCACATCTGAGGGACAGAGATCTGGCTGCTGTCTGTAGACGGTGTTGAGTAGGGTGTCCCTGGAAAAATGCAGGTTTGTGAGAAAAGTGCAGGCGGAGACATGATGTTGGCTTCATCTTGCCTTCAGATCTGTTCATCTTGTATCATTTTTAAAAAACACAGCAAGCAAGGGTTACTCCAAGCGGAGTCTCCCTTTTTTTCCAAAAATTGGGCCCCACACAGACACCTTATCAGTGGCAGCACTTGTGCCCTAGTTGCAAACAGGATGTTTTGATTTGCATCAAGCACATTCCAAATCCACAAGCATTTACTCTCCCCAGGATGACACAGGGGTAGTAAATTCCTTCTGGATCCATGACTTGTTCATTTTGATGAACGTCAGTCTGTCCACATTGTCACTGGACAGACGCGTGCGCTTATCTGTCAGCACACACCCAGCAGCACTGAAGACACGTTCAGAGACAACGCTGGCAGCTGGACACGACAAAATCTTCGAGGCGTAACTGGAGAGCTCTTGACATTTTTCTAGATTTGAAGCACAAAAGGAGCAAGGCTCCATTTGCAAAGTCATTGCATCGATGTTCATTTGGAGATACTCCTGTATCATCCTCTCCATCCGTTGACTATGTGTCAGACTTGTTGTCTCTGGTGGCCTTGCAAAGGAGGGTCTAAAAAAATTATGAAAAGATTCCATAAAATTGCTGTTACCAGCACCAGATACGGTCCTACTGGTACGGGTAGACTGTTGAAGATGACGAGGCCGTCCCATGTTTGTCAAGTTACAACTGGGAGAATCACTCCCTTCACCTGCACGGTTGTTTGGTGGAAAAGCCGAGCTAAGATCGAGTAACAGCTTCTGCGGATACTCCTGCATACGTGCGTCCCTTTCTATGGGTGGAATTATGTCACAAAATTTGGACTTGTCCCGGGGATCTAATAGTGTGGCAAGCCAGTAGTCATCATCACTTCTAATTTTGACAATACGAGGGTCATGTTGGAGGTAGTGCAACAAGAAGGCACTCATGTGTCTTGCGCAGCCATGCGCACCAAGTCCACGCTGTGTTTGTGGCATAGAGGTGCTAACCGTTCTTTCTTCCTCTGTCATCTCCCCCCAACCTCTTTCAACTGAAATTTGACCAAGGTCCCCCTCATCTGCTGAGTCTTCCATGTCCATGGACAGTTCGTCCTCCATATCTTCATGTCCTCCTGCACCTTCCTCAACATCTCACCTGCTACCATGCGCCCTTGTTGATCCCTGTCCCCCATGGTCCCATGCCTGCCGCGTTGGTGATGATGAACGTCTGGACCTTGGTGATGTTGTTGTGTCTTGCGCATATGAATCCTCCTGTAGTTCCTCCCCTTCCTGTTGTCCCACCCCCTGACTACGAATAGTGTTTAGCGTGTGCTCCAGCATGTAAATGACTGTAATCGTCATGCTGATAATGGCATTGTCAGCGCTAAACATATTCGTCGCCATGTCGAAACTGTGCAGAAGGGTGCATAGGTCCTTGATCTGAGATCACTCCATCAGGGTGATCTGCCCCACTTCTGCATCTCGTTGGCCCAGGCTATACATCATGACGTATTGCACCAGGGCTCGCCGGTGCTGCCACGGTCGCTGTAACATGTGGAGAGTTGAATTCCAGCGTGTCGCCACATCGCATTTCAGGCGATGAACCGGCAGGCCGAAAGACTTCTGGAGCGATGCAAGTCGCTCAGGTGCGGCGGTTGAACGGCGGAAGTGAGCACTGCAGACAGTTTCCGTGCCCTGGTCAGAAGGCCATCTAGGCCGGGATAGTGTGTTAAAAATTGCTGGACAACAAGGTTAAACACGTGAGCCATACAAGGCACGTGTGTCACCTTGCCCAGGCGAAGGGCCGCACCCAGGTTTGCAGCATTGTCGCACACGGCCTTACCAGGCTGCAGGTTGAGTGGAGACAACCATTTATCAAAATCAGTCTCCAGAGCTGCCCACAACTCAGTCGCTGTGTGACTCCTATTTCAAAGACATGTCAAGCTAAAGACCGCCTGATGCCGTTGCGCTCTGCTACCAGCATAGTAATGAGGGGTGCGTGATTCCTTCTGCGCAGTGAGAACGCTGGTGGCCTGACCAGGCAGGCTTGGGGCGGAGGTGGAGGACCCAGATGAGGTGGAGGATGCAGAAGCAGTGGCGGAACTTGGACAGACAGAGGATTGACACACAAGTCGTGGGGACGGCAAGACTTGTGCAGCAGACCCTTCACCATCTATCACCATAGTTACCCAGTGGCCAGTCAGCGACATGTAACGTCCCTGTCCATGCTTACTGGTCCAAGTATCGGTGGTGAAATGCACCCGTTCACACACAGAGTTTCTCAAGGAAGCGGTGATGTTGTGTGCGACATGCTGGTGTAGCGCGGGCACACCTTTCTTAGAGAAGTAGTGGCGACTAGGCATCTGGTACTGGGGCACAGCGACAGACATAAGGTCTCTAAAATCCTGTGTGTCCACTAGGCGGAAAGGCAGCATTTCTGTAGTCAACAGCTTACAGAGGGATAGAGTCAACCTCTTCGCTTTGTCATGGGTCGCAGGAAGTGGCCTTTTATTTGACCACATCTGAGGGACAGAGATCTGGCTGCTGTGTGTAGACGGTGTTGAGTCGGGTGTCCCTGGAAAAATGAAGCTTTGTGAGGAAAGTGCAGGCGGAGACATGATGTTGCCTTCATCCAAAGTTGGTGCTATCGATGTCTGAGAGAGCTGTACACACTCACTTGTTTCCCCTTCCAAACCAACTGACGACCTACCAAGCAAACTGCCTGTTGCGGTTACAGTGGTGGAAGTTGTGGGTGGAAAAACAGGTGTGACAGCTGTCCCCACAGTCCTAGAAGATGACGAGCGCGCGGATGCACTGGAAGGGGCAGGCGGTGGATGGTTCGCTCCGCTAGGCCGCATTGCAGCACGGTGAGCTTCCCATCGGGCCATATGATATTTATTCATGTGACGATTCATGGAAGAAGTTGTCAAACTGCTGAGGTTTTGACCTCTACTAAGAGAACCATGACAAATTTTACAGATCACATAATTTGGGCGATCTTTTTCTATGTCAAAAAAGGACCTGGCTAGGCAAGGCTTAGAGGCCATGCGACCTGTTGATCCACCCCGAATAATGCTCAGAGGCAGAGTGGTGGCTGAGGATGCAGTTGTAGACGTGCTACCAGTGCTCCGACTGTGTCCAGGAAGGCGCCAGGTTACTTCGACGTCGGTTGCATCCTCCTCCACCGCCTCTGTTGACCTCCTCGAGTGTCTGACTGTGGGTTGACAGTAGGTGTGATCTAGAACTTAATCATCAATTGTTGTGTTTGCACTCCCCTACCCCTCAGACCGAGTTTCTTCTTGCCCTGACCGAATATTTAAGTTGTCATCCCAATCGGGTATCTGCGTCTCATCTTCATCAGTATGTTCCTCATTGCCTATAACCACAGTTGTTGGAAAGGCAGCATTTTGGTAGCCAACAGTTTGCATATGATGAAAGTCAACCTCCAAGCCATTTCATGCCCTTCTAAAAGCATGTAAAACACAGCGAGGGGACTCCAACCACAGTCTCCCTCGTTGCCACTAACTGGGCCACACACACCCCACTTGACTGGCATCGGTTGAGCCCCCTTTTGAAAAAGAAAAAGATGCTTTGCATGAAGCACTCTCAAAAATACGCGTGCCTTTCCCGTCCCCTGGCTGACCCAGGGGAAGAAAAGTCCTCTGAGAGCCATGACTTGTTCATCTTGGTTCTTTTAGAGACACAGCGAGGGGACTCCAACCACAGTCTCCCTCGTTGCCACTAACTGGGCCACACACACCCCACTTGACTGGCATCGGTTGAGCCCCCTTTTGAAAAAGAAAAAGATGCTTTGCATGAAGCACTCTCAAAAATACGCGTGCCTTTCCCGTCCCCTGGCTGACCCAGGGGAAGAAAAGTCCTCTGAGAGCCATGACTTGTTCATCTTGGTTCTTTTAGAGACACAGCGAGGGGACTCCAACCACAGTCTCCCTCGTTGCCACTAACTGGGCCACACACACCCCACTTGACTGGCATCGGTTGAGCACCCTTTTGAAAAAGAAAAAGATGCTTTGCATGAAGCACTCTCAAAAATACGCGTGCCTTTCCCGTCCCCTGGCTGACCCAGGGGAAGAAAAGTCCTCTGAGAGCCATGACTTGTTCATCTTGGTTCTTTTAGAGACACAGCGAGGGGACTCCAACCACAGTCTCCCTCGTTGCCACTAACTGGGCCACACACACCCCACTTGACTGGCATCGGTTGAGCCCCCTTTTGAAAAAGAAAAAGATGCTTTGCATGAAGCACTCTCAAAAATACGCGTGCCTTTCCCGTCCCCTGGCTGACCCAGGGGAAGAAAAGTCCTCTGAGAGCCATGACTTGTTCATCTTGGTTCTTTTAGAGACACAGCGAGGGGACTCCAACCACAGTCTCCCTCGTTGCCACTAACTGGGCCACACACACCCCACTTGACTGGCATCGGTTGAGCCCCCTTTTGAAAAAGAAAAAGATGCTTTGCATGAAGCACTCTCAAAAATACGCGTGCCTTTCCCGTCCCCTGGCTGACCCAGGGGAAGAAAAGTCCTCTGAGAGCCATGACTTGTTCATCTTGGTTCTTTTAGAGACACAGCGAGGGGACTCCAACCACAGTCTCCCTCGTTGCCACTAACTGGGCCACACACACCCCACTTGACTGGCATCGGTTGAGCACCCTTTTGAAAAAGAAAAAGATGCTTTGCATGAAGCACTCTCAAAAATACGCGTGCCTTTCCCGTCCCCTGGCTGACCCAGGGGAAGAAAAGTCCTCTGAGAGCCATGACTTGTTCATCTTGGTTCTTTTAGAGACACAGCGAGGGGACTCCAACCACAGTCTCCCTCGTTGCCACTAACTGGGCCACACACACCCCACTTGACTGGCATCGGTTGAGCCCCCTTTTGAAAAAGAAAAAGATGCTTTGCATGAAGCACTCTCAAAAATACGCGTGCCTTTCCCGTCCCCTGGCTGACCCAGGGGAAGAAAAGTCCTCTGAGAGCCATGACTTGTTCATCTTGGTTCTTTTAGAGACACAGCGAGGGGACTCCAACCACAGTCTCCCTCGTTGCCACTAACTGGGCCACACACACCCCACTTGACTGGCATCGGTTGAGCCCCCCTTTTGACAAAGAAAAAGATGCTTTGCATGAAGCACTCTCAAAAATACGCGTGCCTTTCGCCTCCCCTGGCTGACCCAGGGGAAGAAAAGTCCTCTGAGAGCCAGGTCCACATTGTCAGTGGACAGACACGTGTGCTTATCTGCCAGCAGACCCCCAGCAGCACTGAAGACAGGTTCCGAGAGAACGCTGGCTGCAGGACACGACAAGATCCTCAAGGCGTACGTGGCGAGCTCAGGCAATTTATCCAGATTGGAAGCCTAAAATGAGCAGGGCTCAAGTTGCACAATAATGGAATCGATGTTTCTTTGCATATACTCATATATCTGTGTGTCTCCCTCTTTTTCCTTGTCCAGCTGTTTTGTTTTCACATGAGTATATGTCCTTGTCACTTTCCCATGTGTTTGTGTTATGTTGTGAGTTGTTTGTCACCTTTTGGACACCTTTCAGGGTGTTTTCTAGGTGTTTTACTGTGTTTGTGATTGCCTGCCATTGTTTCCTATGGGCTCGAGTTCGGTTCGTCGAACGTTCGACGAGCCGAACTCGAGCCAGACCCCCCGTTCGGCGAACCGCCTCGAGCCGAACCGGGACCGGTTCGCTCATCTCTAATCAGGAACCAAAAGCAGCAGGGCAGGAGCACACAGGAAGCAGTATACTCAGGCACTGGACTAAGCTTCAGGGGCGGCTTTTAAACAGATGGACAGGAAGTAGGGCAACAGAACAGAAAACTCAATGTTAAAAAAGGGCAAGCTCTTTCAAAAGAAAACTGGAAAACCCGGAACTCTGACACTGGCAGTTTTTTAAGTTGGCTCCAGATGATTCTAAAAAGGCCATTTGCAACACCTGCCATGCCAGCATCAGCAGGGGTACCAAAACTAGCAGCCTGACCACCACCAGCATGATCAGGCACATGTCAGCCAGGCACCCAACTTTGTGGGAAGTACAACAGAGTCGAGGAGCAGTGCTTGCTGATGTCACTGCTACGTCTTCGCTGGTTGTGCATGCGAGCCAATCCCCTGTCCATGCTGCCTGCGAACAAGCCTCCTCCACTCCTGCACCTGCAGTTGCCTACGCAGAAAGAACACCATCATCAAGCACGTCCTTGTCCCAGCGCAGCGTTCAGTTATCCATTCAGCAAACCTTTGAACGCAGGCGCAAATACACTGCCAACACCCCACATGCCACAGTTCTAAATGCTAACATTTCGCGACTGCTTGCGCTGGAAATGTTGCCTTTTAGGCTGGTTGAGACAGAAGCATTCCGCGACATGATGGTGGCAGCTGTCCCACGTTACTCGGTCCACAGCCGCCACTATTTCTCCCGGTGTGCCGTCCCCGCATTGCATAACCACGTGTCACAAAACATCACACGTGCCCTGAACAACGCTGTTTCAGCCAAAGTCCACCTAACCACAGACACGTGGACAAGTGCATGTGGGCAAGGCCGCTACATCTCGTTGACGTCACACTGGGTTAATATTGTGCAAGCTGGGACCCAGTCTGAGCGAGGGACGGAACACGTCCTTCACACACCAAGTTTTGCAGGCCCTACCTCAGTCAGGGTTTCACACACACTCTACAGCTCCGGAATGTCATGCTCCTCAGCCTCCTCCTCCTCCTGCGCATCCTGATCCACTTTACCCTCCACACCAGTCCCAAGCTGGAAGTGTCGCGGGCGGAGGAGGGGACGGTGCGCTCTCCCACTGCTCGGGTCCGGCTGACGCTGCTCTACGGCTGCTGCTGCTCGTTGGCTCGAGCAATGGCCGGATCCCGGGGACTCGAGCGGCGCTACTCGCCCGTGAGTGAAAAGGGGTGGTTTGGGTTTTGGGGATATTGTCCGTGACGCCACCCACGGTTGTGGTGATTGTGTGTGGACACCACCGCTGCTCTGGACGGGGATCCCGGGAGCCTGTGACAGGGAGCAGCTTTGTTGTTATTTCTCCCCTCCGTGGGTAGGGGGGTTGGTTGTCCCGGGGCCTGGTGATGGGGTAGAGATGGATGACAGGCGGGTTGCGGGGCCTGATGAGGTGCAGGGTCGCAGGGGCAGCGCTGTGCCGCACGGCACGGAGGTACTCACTCAGCCCAATGATGATGACACAGTTCATGGTAAAACAAGTGGCTGGATGGACGGGTCACTCGGACGGCTGCGGTTGTTCCTCCCTGCAGGTTAGTGATGACTGTCTCTCCCTGCACCTAAGTTAAGTGTTGGTAGTGATGGTTTCCCAACGGTAACCCGCTCCCCGACCTGGATATGGGCCGGAGGAGCCCCTTTTGCCCACAGGCGCTGGCCCTGGGAGACGGTTGCCCTTAGCGGTGGCGGTGTCTCCCCTTCACGGTTGTACGGTTGCCTTCTATCTGGACTTGGCTGTTTGGAAACCCTGAGGTTCCCTTCACTAACGGATTTGGCAAATTCACGGCGACACCAAGCCTTGCCGGGATCCGAAAGTCCTCTGCCAATGGTGCTGGCTTCTCTTTGTATACCGGTCCGGTACGGCCGGGTCACCACCCGTCCACGGTCCTTACGGCAGACTCCAATCGGCCTCCACTGCAGACGGTCACCACATCCTGCCAACCTTGCTGTCCTGTCCGGGCCACACACCCGGACCAACTTCAGGCTCTTTGCTGTCACTTTTCTCCTCTCTACTACTTTCCTCCTTCCACTTCCTTAGCTTAACTCTCACTGCCTGTGTTTTCCCTCCTCCTCGGTGGGTGGAGACCAACCGCCTGGCTCCACACCCTGGTGTGGACAACAGCCCCTGGGGAAGGCAACAAGGATTTTGTGTTTTGACTATGATATGCCTGCAGGGAGTGTGGGGTGTTTAAGTGTTGTGCTCTGTGGCCCCTGGCTTGTCCAGGGCGACACAGAAGCACTGCAGCACTGCCTCGGCGAAGCGGCAACAGGCAGTGCTGAAGCTAATCTGCATAGGTGACAAACCCGACAATGCAGAAGAGGTGTGGACAGCTCTGAAACAGCAGGCAGATCACTGGCTCACAACTCTGAACCTAAAGCCAGGAAAGGTCGTGTGTGACAATGGCCGGAACCTGGTGGCGGCTTTGAGGCGAGGCCAGCTGACACATGTTCCATGCGTGGCCCATGTGCTCAACCTCGTGGTTCAGCGGTTTCTAAAGTCATACTCAGAGCTGTCTGATCTGCTGGTAAAAGTTCGCCGCCTGTCTGCACATTTTCGAAAGTCACCTACTGCTTCAGCCGGCCTTGCCGGCTTAAGACGCCGTTTGCATCTTCCGGCACACAGACTGGTGTGTGATGTCCCCACGCGTTGGAATTCAACTCTGCACAAGTTGGTCAGGATATGTGAGCAGAAGAGGGCAGTTGTTGAGTACCTGCATCACCTAAGCCGTCGGGAAATGGGTCAAACTCCACACATAACACCTGAGGAGTGGAGATGGATGTCCGACCTATGCACCATCCGCCAAAACTTTGAGGACTCCACCAAGATGGTGAGCGGCGATGACGACATTATTAGCGTCACCATACCGCTTCTCTGCCTTCTAAAATGGTCTCTGCTCAAAAAACAACCATGATGCATTGCAGGCGGAGCGCGATGAGTTTGAGCAAGAAACAGTAGTGGGTGTGGGTGATGATAACACACAGCCCAGCCTCGTCTCATCACAACGTGCAGTGGAGGACTATGACGAGGAGGAGGATGAAGACATGGAGCAACTCTCTGGCCAAATTGAGGATATGACATGCAGTCATATCCTCGGTTCAGCGTGGCTGGCCAGAGGACAGGGTAGATGATGAGGAGGAGGAGGAGGAGGACAGCATGTTCAGTCATCGTGTTGGTCAGGATACTGAAGTGATGGCTGTTAAGAGTCTGGCACACATGGCTGACTTTATGGTAAGCTGCATGTCTCGTGACCCTCGCGTTAAGAACATCTTGGCCGACAATCATTACTGGTTGGTAACACTGTTAGACCCACGCTAAAAGGAGAACTTTATGTCTCTTATTCCCGAGGCGGAGAGGTCAGGCAAAATGCAGCAGTTCCAGAAGGCCATAGTCACGGAAGTAGGCAAAGCATTCCCCTCACAAAACGCTAGCGGCATAGGTCAGGAATCACTGGACAACCAAGGCGTACAGCCGAGAGGGGCACAAGTCCAATCCGCCAGAGGTAGGGGAACAGTCTTTAAGATGTGGGACAGTTTTCTCAGCCCCTCACATACCACAGCCCCTGAGGTGAGGGGTAGTGACACAAGAAATCCTAAGTTTGGCCAGATGCTCAAGGAGTACCTTGCAGATCAAACAACTGTACTCCGACATTCCTCTGTGCCTTACAATTAATGTGTATCCAAGCTGGACACGTGGCATGAATTGGCTCTCTACGCCTTGGAAGTCCTGGCCTGCCCTGCCGCTAGCGTTTTGTCAGAGCGTGTTTTTAGTGCCGCAGGTGGAATCATTACAGATAAACGCACCCGCCTGTCAACTGTAAATGCTGACAGGCTGACTCTGATCAAGATGAACAAGGGTTGGATTTGGCCAGACTTCACCACACACACCAACAGCAAATTACAGCGGAATTTAAAGTTTGTAACGGGAATTTGCCATGTACCTCCACTCACCCATGGTAACACACTTCTGGACTTTGGCTAATCGCTGGACTGCTCCTCCTTCTCCTCATGCGCCATCATGGTGACCGTTACAATAGTTAAGCCGTTGTTTCAGGTATACCCCCAGTGGTAAATTTTTTCGCCCATTCTTTCTGAATGGGCATTACAACGACAGGAGACCCGCTCCTTTGCAATGGGAACAAGGTTTTGAGGCCCTCATGCACATCTCTATCCAGGGACAATGTGGAGCCTCCCAATTTTTGGCTGCCCTGCCTAAGGGCTATACTACAATAGACCCACTTCCTTACAATGGGCACTTCATGTTTACAGGCCATCATGCACGTCTCTATCCAGGGACAATATGGAGCCTGACGCTGCCACCGACTGCCACACACATGCTGTTTTTAAATGCAAGCACGGACGCAATAAGAACCTAACTGGTTTTTAGGAGCGACAATTACTGAGAAGTCTGACACTATCAGACACTGCTGACTGACGTGTATTATACACTAGACTTGTGCGTTATATAATAGTTTGTGCAAAACGCGCACCTGTACGCTGCCACCGACAGACACACACGTGCTGTTTTTAAATGCAAGCACGGACGCAATAAGAACCTAACTGGTTTTTAGGAGCGACAATTACTGAGAAGTCTGACAATATCAGACACTGCTGACTGACGTGTATTATACACTAGACTTGTGCGTTATATAATAGTTTGTGCAAAACGCGCACCTGTACGCTGCCACCGACAGACACACACGTGCTGTTTTTAAATGCAAGCACGGACGCAATAAGAACCTAACTGGTTTTTAGGAGCGACAATTACTGAGAAGTCTGACACTATCAGACACTGCTGACTGACGTGTATTATACACTAGACTTGTGCGTTATATAATTGTTTGTGCAAAACGCGCACCTGTACGCTGCCACCGACAGACACACACGTGCTGTTTTTAAATGCAAGCACGGACGCAATAAGAACCTAACTGGTTTTTAGGAGCGACAATTACTGAGAAGTCTGACACTATCAGACACTGCTGACTGACGTGTATTATACACTAGACTTGTGCGTTATATAATTGTTTGTGCAAAACGCGCACCTGTACGCTGCCACCGACAGACACACACGTGCTGTTTTTAAATGCAAGCACGGACGCAATAAGAACCTAACTGGTTTTTAGGAGCGACAATTACTGAGAAGTCTGACACTATCAGACACTGCTGACTGACGTGTATTATACACTAGACTTGTGCGTTATATAATAGTTTGTGCAAAACGCGCACCTGTACGCTGCCACCGACAGACACACACGTGCTGTTTTTAAATGCAAGCACGGACGCAATAAGAACCTAACTGGTTTTTAGGAGCGACAATTACTGAGAAGTCTGACACTATCTGGACTGTTTTACACTGTGTACACCAGCCCCAGATATGATGAAGGCTGGTATACGGTCACCACTAGGAATGGCTATATACCCTGCCTGCCTGCCTGCCTGCCTGTATACTGCTACAATAGTCCTGACAAGGACTCTTCTGGTCACTAGCCTGTATTCCGACCTGGCTATACCCTGCCTGTATATAGCAACAATAGTCCTGAGAAGGACTCTGCTACTGTACTCCGACCTGGCTATACCCTGCCTGCCTGTATACAACTAGAATAGTCCTGAGAAGGACTTCTGGTCACACTGTTTGCAGCCCTGCTCCGGAACTAACTATAAAGGGTCGCAAAGCTTTCCCTGAATCAGCGACACTCTCCCTGCACTGACTGTCTGGATTGCTGTGTGCAGAGCACAGCGCGCCCGCCGCTATAAAGGCTCGGTCACGCTGTGCAGGCCGGCCAATCACTGCAATTCCACAACTAACAGGGCTGTGGCATTGCAGTGGTCTGCCAGCCAATCCCTGCATGAGGGCTGGCTCTCAAAAGAGCGCCAACATGCAGAAATGAAGACCACGAGTACAGCACGAGTATCGCGAGATTACTCGGTCCCCGCCGAGCAGCCCGAGTACAGCGATACTCGTGCGAGTACCGAGTAGTTACAAGCATGCTCGCTCATCACTAGTTATTACCAAAACAATCAAATCCCTAATTAATAAGACCCAATTCAGGACTCAGTTTATTAAAGAATTTAGTCCAATGTTTCAAACTTGATGCCCTCCCTCACTTATGTTTTTTGCCCCCCACCCCACTGACCCCCTTCACTCAGTGCGGACAGTGTGAAACCACAGGTCCACACATGTCCTACATACTGAGGGTGAAAGTATGGTGAACCGGATCGACACTGATCATTTTCCTACCCCCAGGCAGCGGCATCTGCAAAATTACAAGACTCATTGTGGACCACGTTTGATTAAAAAAAAAAAATCCCTTCCAAAATGTGCCAAAGAAACAAAAACATCCAGACACAAAATGGTCAAAAGAACAAATAATGAATGTCACATAATGATAATATATTTATAAATTCCTACTTAGGATGCATTAGAACAATTGTGAAATATTGCTATAGACACACGCAAAAAAAGAAAAAGACCAAAAAGACATCTGGATGTGAAGGAGTTAACAGTGCATAGTATACAGCGGTGAGAAAGTGGGAGTGAAATAACGTGACAGGTACAGTAGCTGAGTAAAGCTGTTGGGGAAGTTTATGAAGACATAACTGTGATGCCTGTATATACTGTAAGGTCGGCTGAGTCTAATTCAGTGATCTCCAGTGATCTGTGCCAGAGGTGGAGCTGCTCTGCCTGGATCTAGTTGATTTGCACACATCTGCTGAGTGATCTCACACCATTTCATTCTGCTGAACTTCTCGAGCTGAGAATCACGTTATTTGTGTACTAATAGCTCTCGCTTGCTCGCAGAGCCGTGCTGTGTATAGCAGCCCAGCATCACATTGCCCGGAATATCCTTCTGACGGAGCTCGTCTACTTGGGACCCTTTACGCTGCCACGTTACAGACAGAATACAAAGTGTGAGATGCTGTTATAGATCCTGTATGGTCGTAGGATTCCTACACTTGTAAGGTTCCTTTGGGACTTAGAACAGAAGTTGAAGGAAACACTTATTCTACCGACATGAACCAAACAGCTGGTGCATCGAACAATGTCAGATGTCCCCCCACCAAGGGACCCAAGGTAGGACCCAATCATCTGGTTAACATGTTGTGTGCCTTACTGCTACTCGCCTAATATTAAGAGTTTAAAGACCTTCGCAGCTTGTCTGGTGGCAATTGTTGCATTTTATTTCAGAATCTAAGTTCTTTTCATCCTTTTGGCGCTGTCTGGAGAGTGTAGTGCTGAAATACAGAGATGTTAACCAGCAGAAAGATATAGCTCTCAATAAGATTAACTAAAGAACAGTCCTCTACACATATCTTATGTATCTAGGCTGTGCTCAAAGAACATTATGTGCATCTAATCCCATGGCTGAGGCTCTGTGCTGGTTTATTTTTCCCCGCAGCTGATATAAGTACATTTAGATTGCAGCAAGTGTACGCTTAAGCCGGCAATAGAAGCGAAAGACTCAGTATAAGTTATTCACGCATTGCCTTGAGCTGCTGCAAAATGCCACCTAAGGGTTAATATGAAAATCCTCATAAGCCGTGGACATAAGGATATCACTTCATCCTTGTGAATGCCAGTACTTTCTCTTTTATTGATTTATAGAAAGCGCTGCTGATAGGACATGCATCAGCTTCACCTTTAAGGCTTGTAAAGTAGTATACGTGTAAATGACAAGTCTACTCATCATGGCGCTACCCACAACGCCGGGGAGAGATGTCACCTATAATTATATCTGTGTCTTTATCTTTGTATAGTCCCAGCAGGGGCAGGATAGCATTCGCGAAGGGTTGGAATTCTGTGTTTTAACTTTCTGGATGTACTCGTAAAGTTAAATTAACGTTTTGATGATAAATGTTAGCAGTTTGTAGAATTATAATTAAAAAGTAAGATTAAGGAATGTAAGGATATTGCTTAAGGTGTCAATATACATTTGTGCTTCTGCGTATTTACTAATACATAAAAATGTAATAAAGGATTGAGCATTCTTGTACATGTTATACTACATTTGTACGATTTATATATGTGTCACTTCGTAAAGTGTGTGTGTCACTTCGTAAGTAAATTCCAAGCTCTTTAAGACAGCTGCATGTCTTATAACCTACACTTTCTTATTGATGGCTCCTGTTTATTCTTGTACATATACCAATGGACCTTACTGACTTTAATGGGTATCATTGGGGTTTTTGTATTTGTCCTAGTATATATACTTCTGCAGATTGTGCTGTTCCTTCCGTTAAAGTGATTGAAAGTAGAGACAAGCGAATAAATTTGAATGGAACTGAATTTTACTCCAATTTTACAAGAGTCTGCATTCACCAAAATGTAAATATTTCTAATTTGATTCCGTGTGGATTTAGCATAATAGCTGCTGCTGGCTGCCATTTTTCTGAACCCTAAGGCTATGTTCACACGCGGCATCTTTTTTGTCAGTGCATCTTAAAATGCACCAAAAATGCACCGCGGCAAAAACGCATCAAAAACGCAATGCGTTTTTACCACATTTTACCACGTTTTGCCTAATGCGTTTTTTAAGTCAACTCTATTGACTGGAGGGCTCAAAAACGCGGTAAAAACGCAAAAAGAATTGACATGCTGCATCTTGGAAAACGCAGCCAAGATGCAGCCAACAAAAGATGCCCAGCGTGGACAGCAAAATAGAAATCTCATAGACTTTGTTGGGAGAAGGAAATGCATGCAATTTGGTGCATCTTTGTGACCTCAAAAATGCACCAAAAAAACAGTAAAAGATGCCCTGTGTGAACTTAGCCTAATAGGCTTCAAAAAGTTTTTAAAAAATCGTTATACACCTCTCTAACTCCTTTGCTACTCTTTAACACCAGTACGGTCCTCGCACATCTGATCTCTCGGCACTCAAGATGGGCTATTCAGGACTTTTGTACTGTGCCAGACTTTCGGGGGTCATGGTGCCTGGGAGGGCATGCAATGGTAACAGCGAATGTTGTGATGTTATGATGCCATAGACCTGCTGTTTGCCAGCACACAATCTTTCTGGGTGCCATGACATCCGGAAGTCTAGCACAATTCAAGATGACTGAAGATTCCAATGCGAGTGGTGGGGGATCAGAAAATTCTTTGCGGACCAGCTGAGTGCCATTGAACACCGGAGAGGCCAGAGAGGTTACGACGGGGTGATAATAATGATTTTTCTTCTTTTTTACATATTAGGTTATTAAACTCAGGGGTCTGGAGAGACCCTGGTGTGTAATAAGGGACATTAAATTTCCCAGTCAAATAACGAGCAAACAGGTGAATTCTAATTTTGCCTAATTACCGGAAGTTCATCTCTATTGAAAAAAGTCACAAATACTTCAACGGAGGTTCAGAACACTATCCAGCAGTGTGAATATAACCTAAAACTTCTATATGGAACATAATAAATGATAGGGTGACGGGGCATATCGGAGGAGACAACATCATATTTTTGGGTATGCATACACAAGGACACCAGTGCTAGAAATGTAGATCCACATTAGAGGCTGTAAGTCGTCTCATGTACGTCATATTCCTTACACTATGTAAGACATTTCATGAATTATTTAAAGACCTGGGACACTCACTTAGGTAAGGACTTTCAACGTCATCCAAAAGTCACTTTCATTCATGACCTCTGATGCATGTGTCTACTTTGCGTTTATATACTGCATATATTACATATTCAAATTGTACATAAGTAAAAATTCCAGTTTTGTGTATAAAATCGAGGCTACTTTCATACTCTGTTGAAGATAATAGAAATTATGCATTTTTATTTTCAAAAATTGGCAAAAGAAAATTCTGTTTAAGGGAATCTGTCACCAGGCTTTTGCCCCCTAATCTGTGAGCAACATAACGTAGGGGCAGAGATCCTGATTCCAGCGATGTGTCACTTACTGGGCTGCTTAGTGTAGTTTTGATAAAATCACTGATTAATAAGTAATAGATTTTCATTACAGGACTACTTGGCTGCTGCCAGGTAGTCCAGCATATTCATAAGCGCTGTATAACTGCTAGACCTGCAGCAGAAAAAACATTGATTTTATCAAAATGACAGCAAACAGCTCAGTAAGTGACACATTGCTGGAATCAGGGTCTCTGTCTCTACATTATGCTGCTCTTAGATGGGGGAGCAAAACCTGGTGACAGATTCCCTTTAAGGAGGTATTTCCAGAATCACAACTGATCATGTATCCACAGCATAAGTATATGATCGCTAGGGGTCTCACCTCTGGATAGGTGATAAGTCATAATTATGGGAGCTCCCTTACTGGTGAAAAGATCAGTTTGCGCTAGTAATCTTCCTCTGTCTCTAATGGCCTTCAGATCGTACAAATAGTCAGAACTCATTGAAGTGTTCAGTAATTCTAGTTACTGCATAGTAATACACACTGACAAATACTTCATGCACATGTACTGATATAACTAAACTAGAGAACGAATTATTATTATTATTATGATTATTATTGATAAAGTAAAATAATCATGCTTATTACTATGAAAACGTTTTCTATAAGGAATGGTATGAAGTTATAATTATTAAAGGGAACCTGTCAGGTCCAATATGCACCCAGAGCCATGAGCAGTTCTGGATGCATATTACTAATTCCTGCCTGCCTATGCTACTGTATCTAGTAGTATAGATAAAGAGATCTATAGAAAAAGTATTACTAAAGATCTTTTATCATATGCTAATGAGCGCGGGGACTAGTCGCAAGGGCATTACTTCCCCCTACTAGTCCGCTGTTTAGAAGCCCCCGGCACTTACAGTCATGCGCATTAGACCTTGCTGAAGTTGGGACGCGCACACCTGGCTTCATACTGAATGAAAGTGTTGGGGACGTCTGAACAGTGGAGACAGCAGACACAGGTACAGACGTCACCGCTGGTGATGCTGCATTGAGTAGCATGTTAGCTTTTATCTTATGCTAGTAAGGGCAGAGACTAGCTGCAAGGGTGTTATTTCCCCCAACTAGTCCACCCTTTTAGCATGGCAGCACCCCCACTGGGGCGTACTAACATGCTATTCAATGCAACGTCACCAGCGGTGATGCGTGTACCTGTGTCCTCTGTGAACACTGATCAGAATGCCGGGAACTTTTGGTCATGCGCAGTATGAAGCTGGGTCTATGCATCCCAGCTTCAGACAGGTCTAGTATGCATGACCGGGTGTGTGGTGCACTCAGATCAGCATTCACAGTGAACACCGGTACATACATCACTGCTGGTGATGCTATATTGAGTAGTATCTTACTTTGCCCCTTTGGGTGTGCTAACATACTAAAAGGGTGGACTAGTCGGGGGATATAACACCCTTGGGACTAGTCCCTGCACTCATTAGCATAATATAAAAGATCTTTAGAAATACTTTTTCTAAAGATCTTTATCTATGCTACTAGATACAGGGACAGTTAGGCAGGAATTAGAAATGTGCATCCAGAACCGTTCGTTGTTCTAGGTGCATATTGTCCCTGACAGGTGCCCTTTAAGTTCTGAAGAAAACTACAAGCAGCCTCATTATATCTCTTGTACCACCAATCCTGTAATGCTGATATACAGGACTGATGTTAACATGGGACTTCGGCAATCCAGTGTCAAATGCTTCTTTGCTACAAATTACAATGATATCCAGTATATGTCATGGACATGTAGTCATGTAAAATTATCACATTATCTCAATGTCTATAGGTAATAGCACAGTGCATGCATAGCGATAAATAGAATTACATTAATGAAATAATAAATGAAAGATCTTTTTATATGAGGCTTAAGTAATCATAGTACTATATTCTATTCAGTAATACAGACAGAAGGGTGGGGTGAGTAACGGCCTGACGTGTGGTGCTGGTGTGACTCCATGTAGACGACCGCTTTGCAAGAAGCTGTTGGCCAAGATCCATTCTCTTGTAGAAAGCCCAAACATGTGGGGGTGCCACTGGCTGTACTGTTTCCCTCGTGGCTTTGTTCTTGCTGTGTTATGTACCCCGTGAATCGGAGAACAATTATGCTGGACTGGTGTATAGGGTAGGCCTAAGGCCGGCTTTGCACACTACGACATCGCAGGTGCGATGTCGGTGGGGTCAAATCGAAAGTGATGCACATCCGGCGTCACTTGTGATGTCGTAGTGTGTAAAACCTTTTTGATACGATGAACGAGCGCAAAAGCATCGTTATCGTATCATCGATGTAGTCTCCGACATTTCCATAATGCCAGTTCAGTGACAGGTACGATGTTGTTCCTCGTTCCTGCGGCAGCACACATCGCTGTGTATGAAGCCGCAGGAGCGAGGAACATCAGCTTACCTGCATCCCGGCTGCTATGAGAAGGAAGGAGGTGGGCGGGATGTTTACATCCTGCTCATCTCCGCCCCTCCGCTGCTATTGGCCGCCTGCCATGTGATGTCGCTGTGACGCCGCATGACCCGCCCCCTTAGAAAGGAGGCGGGTCACCGGCCAGAGCGACGTCGCAGGACAGGTGAGTGCATGTGAAGCTGGCGTAGCGATAATGTTCGCTACGGCAGCTATCACAAGATATCGCATATGCGACGGGGGCGGGGACTATCGCGCTCGACATCGCAGCATCGGCTTGCGATGTCGCAGCGTGCAAAGTACCCCTTAGTCTCAGTGGATATCTTCTCGGGATTGAGGCCTACACTCTTCACCTGTCATCCACTATACTGTTGTATCCCAAAACTACAGCTACCTGAGAAATCATCATTATGTACAGTGGAGTTGTACTCCCCTTGTCCTGGTTCCTAGTCCATCCACATTTCTTCTCTAGTGGTAATTCCTTAGTAGGTCCTCCTGCTAGACAGCCAAGGAGATTTCTGGACTACCTTTTTGTCAAACTAAACAGCTATTTCTCCAAGCAGTAGCCTTTTTTTAACTACACCAAAATCTAGAAACGTCTCAAAGAATAAATCTAATGGGGTTAAAGCTGTAACACCCTAAGGTCGCTGTCAAAAGTACTTAGTCTTGTACCTTTAGGGAACAGGCACAATAATACAACATACAGTTAGGTCCAGAAATATTTGGACAGTGACACAATTTTCGCGAGTTGGGCTCTGCATGCCACCACATTGGATTTGAAATGAAACCTCTACAACAGAATTCAAGTGCAGATTGTAACGTTTAATTTGAAGGTTTGAACAAAAATATCTGATAGAAATTGTAGGAATTGTACACATTTCTTTACAAACACTCCACATTTTAGGAGGTCAAAAGTAATTGGACAAATAAACCAAACCCAAACAAAATATTTTTATTTTCAATATTTTGTTGCGAATCCTTTGGAGGCAATCACTGCCTTAAGTCTGGAACCCATGGACATCACCAAACGCTGGGTTTCCTCCTTCTTAATGCTTTGCCAGGCCTTTACAGCCGCAGCCTTCAGGTCTTGCTTGTTTGTGGGTCTTTCCATCTTACGTCTGGATTTGAGCAAGTGAAATGCATGCTCAATTGGGTTAAGATCTGGTGATTGACTTGGCCATTGCAGAATGTTCCACTTTTTTGCACTCATGAACTCCTGGGTAGCTTTGGCTGTATGTTTGGGGTCATTGTCCATCTGTACTATGAAGCGCCGTCCGATCAACTTTGCGGCATTTGGCTGAATCTGGGCTGAAAGTATATCCCGGTACACTTCAGAATTCATCCGGCTACTCTTATCTGCTGTTATGTCATCAATAAATACAAGTGACCCAGTGCCATTGAAAGCCATGCATGCCCATGCCATCACGTTGCCTCCACCATGTTTTACAGAGGATGTGGTGTGCCTTGGATCATGTGCCGTTCCCTTTCTTCTCCAAACTTTTTTCTTCCCATCATTCTGGTACAGGTTGATCTTTGTCTCATCTGTCCATAGAATACTTTTCCAGAACTGAGCTGGCTTCATGAGGTGTTTTTCAGCAAATTTAACTCTAGCCTGTCTATTTTTGGAATTGATGAATGGTTTGCATCTAGATGTGAACCCTTTGTATTTACTTTCATGGAGTCTTCTCTTTACTGTTGACTTAGAGACAGATACACCTACTTCACTGAGAGTGTTCTGGACTTCAGTTGATGTTGTGAACGAGTTCTTCTTCACCAAAGAAAGTATGCGGGGATCATCCACCACTGTTGTCATCCGTGGACGCCCAGGCCTTTTTGAGTTCCCAAGCTCACCAGTCAATTCCTTTTTTCTCAGAATGTACCCGACTGTTGATTTTGCTACTCCAAGCATGTCTGCTATCTCTCTGATGGATTTTTTCTTTTTTTTTCAGCCTCAGGATGTTCTGCTTCACCTCAATTGAGAGTTCCTTAGACCGCATGTTGTCTGGTCACAGCAACAGCTTCCAAATGCAAAACCACACACCTGTAATCAACCACAGACCTTTTAACTACTTCATTGATTACAGGTTAACGAGGGAGACGCTTTCAGAGTTAATTGCAGCTTTTAGAGTCCCTTGTCCAATTACTTTTGGTCCCTTTAAAAAGAGGAGGCTATGCATTACAGAGCTATGATTCCTAAACCCTTTCTCCGATTTGGATGTGAAAACTCTCATATTGCAGCTGGGAGTGTGCACTTTCAGCCCATATTATATATATAATTGTATTTCTGAACATGTTTTTGTAAACAGCTAAAATAACAAAACTTGTGGCACTGTCCAAATATTTCTGGACCTAACTGTATCTCCTAAAAACTGTCAAAGATCAGTGCACATCATTACATTTCAATAGTGCAGCTATAGAATACTAATATGATTACCGATCTGGGGCATAATGTTCTTTGTTCACCTTCTTTGTGATTTGCATGATAGAATTTTATACTTCAATGTTTATTTTCTTTTCTTCATATTATCTTATCGCTTTCTGTATTCAATCCCCATGAAAGTTTATACATCCCCATAGTTACAGACTATGAAGAAATGCTGTGTGTAGCCTGATCCTGCAGTTATGTGGTATATATACCGTGTGTATATATATATATATATATATATATATATATATATATATATATATATATATATATATATAAAACCAACCAACTTTCAAATATGTAAAAGTTAGTGAGTAGCGATGAACGGACCCTTGGAAGTTCAATTCAGAGGGGTCAGTCGAACCTTAAATTAGGACCATTTTGGGATTCAAACTTGACCTGAACCCTAAAGGAAGTCACTGAGCGGGAGTAAGTTTTTTTCCATTATTTTTTGGGGTGCACACTACATCTAATCACGCTGTCGTTACCCCCAGTGCGAGATGATCAAACACCTGAAGCGGCTCGCACTGGGCTGAGCACCGAGCGTACACGAGCACAGCGTTGTTCATACATAAAGCACCTCTGAATCCAAACTCGGTTTTTAGTCTGTGTTTGGTACAAACATCGAACCTCGGGTTCTCTCATCTCTATTAGTGTGAAGTAAAGGCAAGTGGAGAACTAAATGGATTTATAATCAAACTGCACACCTGGTTTGTTTGTAGTCTGTAACCATGGAGACAAATGGGTCCAGGCCAAAAATTTGGCAAAATTTCCACATCCAGTTTTTTTCTTGTATGCAAAAACAAAGGCAACTATGATGGTATTTGTGTGCTGTCCTTTTCACATTGCAAACTCATTTACTTGAATAAGTGAGTTTGGTGCAGAAATCAGACCAGCATAGGGTCAGACTCCTCTTTGTCTTGGCCATAGGTGCGCAAAAAAACCCCAAACCCTGACATGTGGAAAGGGCATATAGCATCTAATATGTCAGCATGCTGTATGTGGAAGAAAATGACCGCATGCATACGACAAAAGCGGATGTGTGACTGCCACCTCATGCGGCGTATTGGTAAAGTTTTCTCATTCATACCTTCAGAAATTGTCAGCCTGAGAGCCATACAAAGTAGAAGCATTTCAAAAACATTTCTGAATTCTCCTGCCTATACAAAATGGTGATTTCTCCATAATTCCTACATCCCACATTAATCATGGAAACCACTATTCAAATAATACTACAAGTACAAAGATGTTTCATGATTTTTGCTGAGCAATAAAAGTTGAAATTTTAGTCTTTCTTGGCTTATACAGTAGCAGCATCAAACTATGTTTTCACACTTTGCTGAATGTGAGATCAATATATTTAATATGGCAGTGTTTGCAGTCTGCATTAACAATGTATTAAGGTCTTTGGGGAGAATAGGTTTCAAGACTGCATGATTTACCTTAACCTAGCCTTAAATCTCTGCTTTGTCTATACAGTCCCTTAGCAAAGCTTTTTATTCATCTTATAACAAAATAATATCAGGGAACACTGCTAAATAATAACATCAGGTGTATACTAAAAAGCAGTTTGTATCTGTATACTGTAGAAATATATAACCCTACTGATGAAAGAAACCATGCAATCGCCTGGATTATATCATCCCCGCTAGAGGCGAGTAGATTCTGAGATTTAAATTTGCTGATTTCCTCAAAATTTCCCCAGAAATGTAATTTGCGGCAAATACGTTTACACAAATCTTAATACTCAACACCTATAAATAAAATGTACTGGCAATGTATATACATTTTATTGAAACAAATGCTTAAAAAGTTTTTCTTAAAAAGAATAAATAGCAGAGTCTTGATTTGGTGAAAAGTACACATGATATGACAACATGGGCACCACCCTATTTTTAATAACCAGGCAAGGTGAAGCAGACAGCTGGTGGCTAATATTTTAAGGTTGATAACGTCCTGAATATCTGGCCCCTCCCAGCCTAAAAAAGCAGCCCGCAGCCGAGCCAGAAAAGAAGCAACCATTAAATCCGCCAAATCTGGTGCTATACATAGCTCTTCCTGATTGCCTTGATGCAGTGGCAATTGGGGTAATACTTTTGGGGTTGATGTCAGCTGTGAATTGACAGCTGACATCAAGCCCAGAGGTTAGGAATGGAAAGGTGTCTATGAGACATCCCCATTACTAACCTGGTAAGTATAGAGATAAAAAAAAAATCAGCTTATTTTAATAAACATAAACACTTTCTGACACACCCTCATTCACCAATCAAATAAAAAAATCCTCGACATTCAGACATGATCCAATTAGTGAATAAACACTTCTCCACACTCCCTCATCTACCATTTATGAATTAAATAGAAATCCTGGAAGTTCCGACATGATCCAATGGAGTAATATCCCACAATGCCCATTAATTCCTATGGAGCACCGTTCTGAGAACATTCTCAGAATGATGGTCCATAGGTCACTACTGGTCAGCAGCAGCCACAGAATTTCTCACAATTGTGATAAATTCTGTACCTGATAATTCTGATAATACCAGCCCTCAGTTGTCTGCTTAACCTTAGCTGATTATCAAAAATAAGGGCAACCCCAGCTCATTTTTTAACATTATTTATTTAAATAATTTTAAAAAACAGGGTGGGATCTCCTCTATTTTTTGATAACCAGCTAAAGTAAAGCTGAGAGCTGAGAGTCGTCTGCTTTACCTGCACTGGTTATCAAAAATAGGCGGGCGTCCACATCATTTTTTTTCTTTATTGTTCACAGCAGCGGACCGGCAACTTTCTGCATGCAGTAAATCCTTTCAACAAACTTTAACATATGAACAGTACCCAAACTTCAAACTCAGACAGAAGCTTTTTTTAAAAGTTTATGTTTGAGTTTGAGACCCAGACACCCGGTGACCGTTATGAACCTCGAACTTTACCTGACAATACCAGTCCACAGCTGTCAAGCTTTATCATGGTTGGGTATCAAAATTGGGGGGACCGTAGGCTGTTTTTTTTAAATTATTTATTTAAATAATTAAAAAAAAAAGGCACATGTGGTTTCTCTTATTTTGATACACAGCCAAGATAAGCGCATATCCAGGGGCTGCAGCCTGTAGCCGTATGCTTTCTCTCTGCTGATACTAATATATGGGGGATTCTACACCAATTTTATTTATTTATTTAATACCACAATAGACCTGCAGACAGGATATGTGATTCCAACCAACACAGATGCTGTCTGGGGGTGTGGTCTGTCTGCAGCCAATCACAGATGCTGGTGGGCAAGGAAAGCAGTGAATCTGGATAAGGGATAGCCAGCGGCCTTGGAGGTGAAGCCGCAGGAGCAGTTACAGCCATGCCAGAGACTCGGTAAGTATGTCTTGCTTTATTTTCTTTCTTTTACAGCCCCCCTGCACCATTTTACAACACAAAAGTTTGGCCTCCGATTGAATTCAATGGGCTCGGTATGTTTACCGAACAGTTCGCCGAACTATTCAGTGAACATCGGGAAGCTCAATAAAGATCGGTGAACCGAAATTTGAAAGGTACGCTCATCTCTAATAGGGAGGCCCATTCTGCAATGCAAAATTACATTATCATGCTCTTTAATGCTTCAGAATTGTGGGAAATGGTGCCAGCAACACTATAATAAACTATACAGTCCTACAAAGGGTACATGTAAGGCCTCATGCACACAATCGTATTATGCCTACATAAAACTTTCAATTTAGGTAAACAGAGGAGCTTTATTCAGATGTCAGAATAGCAAGTCATGTCATAGAAGCATATTCTATTACTTGGTTATATCTTCAGAATATAGTTTTCGAGGTATCATACGGTGCACTTGGGGACCATACAGCTTCCTTATGCAAAGTTGCAAATACTCTATAATGGCTCTTCTGTGCCCATTAGACCTAAGTTGTTTTTTATATGGTCTCTGAATTATTTATACACAGTGTTAGTTCTTCTCAGAGAGACTACAGGATTTTCCTAAAGTTGGTCCCAATTTGAAGCCATGTAATGGTAAATAAAACTTGTATTAATTCAACTTTTTCAAAACTTTACAGAAAAGCAATTTCAGAAGTCGAAATGTCTTTAATATTTTGGGATGTTTTTAGTATCCATAAAAGTCCTAGTAATAGAATTTGTGCAAAATTTTTAATTTGTAGGAAAATAATATTACAGATGCAATATACAGCCAGAGCCACGAGCAGTTCTGGGTGCAGATTGCTAATCTCTGCACCTAACTGTCCCTGTATCTAGTAGCATAGATAAAGAGATATTTAGAAAAGTATTTCTAAAGATCTTTTGTTGTATGCTAATGAGGCCAGCGACTAGTCGCCAGGGCATGATTTCCCCTAGCTAGTTGGCCCCTTAGAATGTTTCTACGCCCCTGTGGGTGTGCTAGCATGCTAATGAATGGTCGCGCTCACCTCTCTTTCTGCTGCCATCATGTCTGAGTCCTAGATTTTGGCTTATTGCACATGCTCCCGGATGTTCGGTCATGAGCACTGCATGTACTTGAAGCCAAGACTCGTACACCTGGTGGTCATGCGCACTATAATAATAATAATAATAAATAATTGTATTCATTTATATAGCGCTATTAATTCCACAGTGCTTTACATACATTGGCAACACTGTCCCCATTAGGGCTCAGAATCTAGAGTCCCTATCAGTATGTCTTTCGAGTGTGGGAGGAAACCGGAGCACTACGAAGCCAGGTGTACACGTCCCGGCTTCAAACCCATGTAGTGTGCATGACCGAACGTCCAGGATCATGTGCACTAAGCCAAAATCCAGGACTCAGGCACGACGGCAGCAGAGAGGTGAGCGCGACCATCCTCTGATGCTGTGCATTCATTAGCATGTTAACACACCCACAGGGGCGAACTAACATGCTAAGGGGTCGACTAGCCAGGGGAAATCAAGCTCTTTCAACTTGTCACTGGCCTTATTATCATATCCTATAGGATCTTAAGAAATACTTTTTCTACAGATCTCTTATGTAAGCTACTATAGGCTGGGTCTGCTAGACAGGGATAAGCAATATGCACCCAGAACTGCTTGTGGTTCTGGGTGCATATTGCACCTGACAGGTTCCCTTTAAAACTAGTATTGAGGAGGATGCTGGGTCCCATAGCAATCAAAATGGAAGGGATTCCATGTCTCCCATTTGAATGGATCAGGGGTCAAACATTCAGATCACTATCATAGTCTGTTCAACTGATGGAGATAGCTGAGCACTGTACAGAATGAAAGGATGGGTTGTCTATATTGGTGTAAAGTCAAATTTTACAAATTTTACATTTTTTCCAAAAACGTACTCTTCTTTTAGCAGCCCAGATTAGATAAATTCATGTGATCATGACTAACTTGGAGCTTGCATCTTGTCATGTCTTTGATACTTCTGCTAATTTCATATTAAAGCTAATGATATTGTGTGACATCATGTCCTGAAATTACTCATAATCAATATTATATTTAGAACGAAGAGCAGCAGCACTGCTATAGAGCTGTTTTAGTACTAATTCCCTTTACTGTTTATCATGCCTACCCCCATTTACCTGCTTGTAGATGCCTGTGACTACAAGCAACTTCTGAGACTGAAGATAAGTCTTTGCTAATTAATTGCCTATTTACATTTGCGCATTCTTACTAATAAATGACTAGAGATGAGCGAACCGGTCGCGGTTCGGCTCGAGGTTGGTTCGCCGAACGGACCTCCCGTTCGAGTTCGGTTCGTCGAACGTTCGACGAACCGAACTCGAACTGCATAGGAAACAATGGCAGGCAATCACAAACACAGAAAAACACCTAGAAAACACCCTCAAAGGTGTCCAAAAGGTCACAAACAACTCACAACACATGGGAAAGTGACAAGGACATATACTCATGCGAAAACAAAAGAGCTGGACAAGTAAAAAGAGTAGGACACACAGATATATGAGTATATGCAAGGAAACATCGATTCCATTATTGTGCAACTTGAGCCCTGCTCATTTTAGGCTTCCAATGTTGATAAATTGCCTGAGCTCGCCACGTACGTCTTGGGGATCTTGTCGTGTCCTGCAGCCAGCGTTCTCTCGGAACCTGTCTTCAGTGCTGCTGTGGGTCTGCTGGCAGATAAGCACACGTGTCTGTCCACTGACAATGTGGACATGGCTCTCAGAGGACTTTTCTTCCCCTGGGTCAGCCAGGGGACGGGAAAGGCACGCGTATTTTTGAGAGTGCTTCATGCAAAGCATCTTTTTCTTTTTCAAAAGGGGGCTCAACCGATGCCAGTCAAGTGGGGTGTGTGTGGCCCAGTTAGTGGCAACGAGGGAGACTGTGGTTGGAGTCCCCTCGCTGTGTTTCTAAAAGAACCAAGATGAACAAGTCATGGCTCTCAGAGGACTTTTCTTCCCCTGGGTCAGCCAGGGGACGGGAAAGGCACGCGTATTTTTGAGAGTGCTTCATGCAAAGCATCTTTTTCTTTTTCAAAAGGGGGCTCAACCGATGCCAGTCAAGTGGGGTGTGTGTGGCCCAGTTAGTGGCAACGAGGGAGACTGTGGTTGGAGTCCCCTCGCTGTGTTTCTAAAAGAACCAAGATGAACAAGTCATGGCTCTCAGAGGACTTTTCTTCCCCTGGGTCAGCCAGGGGACGGGAAAGGCACGCGTATTTTTGAGAGTGCTTCATGCAAAGCATCTTTTTCTTTTTCAAAAGGGGGCTCAACCGATGCCAGTCAAGTGGGGTGTGTGTGGCCCAGTTAGTGGCAACGAGGGAGACTGTGGTTGGAGTCCCCTCGCTGTGTTTCTAAAAGAACCAAGATGAACAAGTCATGGCTCTCAGAGGACTTTTCTTCCCCTGGGTCAGCCAGGGGACGGGAAAGGCACGCGTATTTTTGAGAGTGCTTCATGCAAAGCATCTTTTTCTTTTTCAAAAGGGGGCTCAACCGATGCCAGTCAAGTGGGGTGTGTGTGGCCCAGTTAGTGGCAACGAGGGAGACTGTGGTTGGAGTCCCCTCGCTGTGTTTCTAAAAGAACCAAGATGAACAAGTCATGGCTCTCAGAGGACTTTTCTTCCCCTGGGTCAGCCAGGGGACGGGAAAGGCACGCGTATTTTTGAGAGTGCTTCATGCAAAGCATCTTTTTCTTTTTCAAAAGGGGGCTCAACCGATGCCAGTCAAGTGGGGTGTGTGTGGCCCAGTTAGTGGCAACGAGGGAGACTGTGGTTGGAGTCCCCTCGCTGTGTTTCTAAAAGAACCAAGATGAACAAGTCATGGCTCTCAGAGGACTTTTCTTCCCCTGGGTCAGCCAGGGGACGGGAAAGGCACGCGTATTTTTGAGAGTGCTTCATGCAAAGCATCTTTTTCTTTTTCAAAAGGGGGCTCAACCGATGCCAGTCAAGTGGGGTGTGTGTGGCCCAGTTAGTGGCAACGAGGGAGACTGTGGTTGGAGTCCCCTCGCTGTGTTTTACATGCTTTTAGAAGGGCATGACATGGCTTGGAGGTTGACTTTCATCATATGCAAACTGTTGGCTACCAAAATGCTGCCTTTCCAACAACTGTGGTTATAGGCAATGAGGAACATACTGATGAAGATGAGACGCAGATACCCGATTGGGATGACAACTTAAATATTCGGTCAGGGCAAGAAGAAACTCGGTCTGAGGGGGAGGGGAGTGCAAACACAACAATTGATGATGAAGTTCTAGATCCCACCTACTGTCAACCCACAGTCAGACACTCGAGGAGGTCAATAGAGGCGGTGGAGGAGGATGCAACCGACGTCGAAGTAACCTGGCGCCTTCCTGGACACAGTCGGAGCACTGGTAGCACGTCTACAACTGCATCCTCAGCCACCACTCTGCCTCTGAGCATTATTCGGGGTGGATCAACAGGTCGCATGGCCTCTAAGCCTTGCCTAGCCTGGTCCTTTTTTGACCTAAAAAAAGATCGGCCAAATTATGTGATCTGTAACATTTGGCATGGTTATCTTAGTAGAGGTCAAAACCTCAGCAGTTTGACAACTTCTTCCATGAATCGTCACATGAATAAATATCATATGGCCTGGTGGGAAGCTCACCGTGCTGCAATGCTGCCTAGTGGAGCCAACCATCCACCGCCTGCCCCTTCCAGGGCATCCGCGCGCTCGTCATCTTCTAGGACTGTGGGGACAGCTGTCACACCTGTTTTTCCACCCACAACTTCCACCACTGTAACCGCAACAGGCAGTTTGCTTGGTAGGTCGTCAGTTGGTTTGGAAGGGGAAACAAGTGAGTGTGTACAGCTCTCTCAGACATCGATAGCACCAACTTTGGATGAAGGCAACATCATGTCTCCGCCTGCACTTTACTCACAAAGCTGCATTTTTCCAGGGACACCCTACTCAACACCGTCTACACACAGCAGCCAGATCTCTGTCCCTCAGATGTGGTCAAATAAAAGGCCACTTCCTGCGACCCATGACAAAGCGAAGAGGTTGACTCTATCCCTCTGTAAGCTGTTGGCTACAGAAATGCTGCCTTTCCGCCTAGTGGACACACAGGATTTTAGAGACCTTATATCTGTCGCTGTGCCCCAGTACCAGATGCCTAGTCGCCACTACTTCTCTAAGAAAGGTGTGCCCGCGCTACACCAGCATGTCGCACACAACATCACCGCTTCCTTGAGAAACTCTGTGTGTGAACGGGTGCATTTCACCACCGATACTTGGACCAGTAAGCATGGACAGGGACGTTACATGTCGCTGACTGGGCACTGGGTAACTATGGTGATAGATGGTGAAGGGTCTGCTGCACAAGTCTTGCCGTCCCCACGACTTGTGTGTCAATTCTATGTCTGTCCAAGTTCCGCCACAGCTTCTGCATCCTCCACCTCATCTGTGTCCTCCACCTCCGCCCCAAGCCTGCCTGGTCAGGCCACCAGCGTTCTCACTGCGCAGAAGGAATCACGCACCCCTCATTACTATGCTGGCAGCAGAGCGCAACGGCATCAGGCGGTCTTTAGCTTGACATGTCTTGGGAATAAGAGTCACACAGCTGAGGAGTTGTGGTCAGCTCTGCGGTCCGAGTTTAATAAATGGTTGTCTCCACTCAACCTGCAGCCTGGTAAGGCCGTGTGCGACAATGCTGCAAACCTGGGTGCGGCCCTTCGCCTGGGCAAGGTGACACACGTACCTTGTATGGCTCACGTGTTGAACCTTGTCGTCCAGCAATTTTTAACACACTATCCCGGCCTAGATGGCCTTCTGAACAGGGCACGAAAACTGTCAGCTCACTTCCGCCGTTCAAGCGCCGCAGCAGAGCGACTTGCATCGCTCCAGAAGTCTTTCGGCCTGCCGGTTCATCGCCTGAAATGCGATGTGGCGACACGCTGGAATTCAACTCTCCACATGTTACAGCGACTGTGGCAGCACCGGCGAGCCCTGGTGCAATACGTCATGATGTATAGCCTGGGCCAACGAGATGCAGAAGTGGGGCAGATCACCCTGATGGAGTGATCTCAGATCAAGGACCTATGCACCCTTCTGCACAGTTTCGACATGGCGACGAATATGTTTAGCGCTGACAATGCCATTATCAGCATGACGATTACAGTCATTTACATGCTGGAGCACACGCTAAACACTATTCGTAGTCAGGGGGTGGGACAACAGGAAGGGGAGGAACTACAGGAGGATTCATATGCGCAAGACACAACAACATCACCAAGGTCCAGACGTTCATCATCACCAACGCGGCAGGCATGGGACCATGGGGGACAGGGATCAACAAGGGCGCATGGTAGCAGGCGACATGTTGAGGAAGGTGCAGGAGGACATGAAGATATGGAGGACGAACTGTCCATGGACATGGAAGACTCAGCAGATGAGGGGGACCTTGGTCAAATTTCAGTTTAAAGAGGTTGGGGGGAGATGACAGAGGAAGAAAGAACGGGTAGCACCTCTATGCCACAAACACAGCGTGGACTTGGTCCGCATGGCTGCGCAAGACACATGAGTGCCTTCTTGTTGCACTACCTCCAACATGACCCTCGTATTGTCAAAATTAGAAGTGATGATGACTACTGGCTTGCCACACTATTAGATCCCCGGGACAAGTCCAAATTTTGTGACATAATTCCACCCATAGAAAGGGAGGCACGTATGCAGGAGTATCAGCATAAGCTGTTACTCGATCTTAGCTCGGCTTTTCCACCAAACAACCGTGCAGGTGAAGGGAGTGATTCTCCCAGTTGTAACTTGACAAACATGGGACGGCCTCGTCATCTTCAACAGTCTACCCGTACCAGTAGGACCGTATCTGGTGCTGGTAACAGCAATTTTATGGAATCTTTTCATAATTTTTTTAGACCCTCCTTTGCAAGGCCACCAGAGACAACAAGTCTGACACATAGTCAACGGATGGAGAGGATGATACAGGAGTATCTCCAAATGAACATCGATGCAATGACTTTGCAAATGGAGCCTTGCTCCTTTTGGGCTTCAAATCTAGAAAAATTGACAGAGCTCTCCAGTTACGCCTTGGAGATTTTGTCGTGTCCAGCTGCCAGCGTTGTCTCTGAACGTGTCTTCAGTGCTGCTGGGTGTGTGCTGACAGATAAGCGCACGCGTCTGTCCAGTGACAATGTGGACAGACTGACGTTCATCAAAATAAACAAGTCATGGATCCAGAAGGAATTTACTACCCCTGTGTCATCCTGGGGAGAGTAAATGCTTGTGGATTTGGAATGTGCTTGATGCAAATCAAAACATCCTGTTTGCAACTAGGGCACAAGTGCTGCCACTGATGGGGTGTCTGTGTGCCCAATTTTGGGAAAAAAGGTAGACTCCGCTTGGAGTAACCCTTGCTTGCTGTGTTTTTTAAAAATGATACAAGATGAACAGATCTGAAGGCAAGATGAAGGCAACATCATGTCTCCGCCTGCACTTTTCTCACAAACCTGCATTTTTCCAGGGACACCCTACTCAACACCGTCTACAGACAGCAGCCAGATCTCTGTCCCTCAGATGTGGTCAAATAAAAGGCCACTTACTGCGACCCATGACAAAGCTAAGTGGTTGACTCTATCCCTCTGTAAGCTGTTGGCTACCGAAATGCTGCCTTTACGCGTAGTGGACACACAGGATTTTACAGACCTTATGTCTGTCGCTGTGCCCCAGTACCAGATGCCCAATCACCACTGCTTCTCCAAGAAAAGCATGCCCGCGCTACACCAGCATGTCGCACACAACATCATCACCACTTCCTTGAGAAAATCTGTGTGCGACAGGGTGCATTTCAACACAGATACTTGGACCAGTAAGCATAGACAGGGTCATTACATGTCACTGACTGGGCACTGGCAAACTATGGTGAGAGATGGAGAAGGGTCTGCTGTACAAGTCTTGCCGTCCCCACGAGTTGTTTCAATCCTTGTTCTGTATGTAGAAGTTAATACACTGCTTCTGCCTCTTCAACCTCGTGTGGGTCCTCTACCTTGGCGCAAACCCTGTGTGGTCAGGCCACCCTTCCTTGCAACTGCGCACAAGGACTACCACACACCTCCTTACTATGCTGGCAGCAGAGCTCAATGCCATCAGGCAGTCAAAGTTTTACTTTGAAATGTATGGGAAATGTGAGTCACACCGCTATTCCAGAGAATAGTAGTCAGGCAGGGTCAAAACATTAATTGAGGAACAGGAACAGAATGGGACGGCCAGGACTTAATCAGAAAACAAGCAGAGGTGAAATGCGTATCGGCCAACAAGGTACATAAACAGCAAGCAGGAAAAGTAGTCAGGTAACAAGCACACAAAATCATAAAACTGAACTGGGGGTAAAATTAACCAGAGGTTCATAGCTATGTCTGGCAGTGGTCTGCAGACAGGATGGGCATAAAAAAGGGTGTGGTGTCTTCCCATTGGTTGTAGCTGAATGATGGTATTTCATCTGTGAGATACCCACCAGCTACATTCAGCCAGAGATTCTGCATCTGTCAAGGTAATGCAGCCCAGTGGGTGAGCATAACCTGCGTCCACCTGCGCCGCTGGCATCGACTACTCTCCCATCATCAGCACTATTCATGAAAGGAACACGTTGTCACCTGGCAACCGGAGTACAAATTGACGGAGCGGACTACGTTGGTGACTTAACAGCCGTGTGCGGCAATGATGCAAACCTGGCTGTGGGCCATCGTCAGGGCAATGTGACACACGTGCCTTGTATGGCTCACGTGTTGAACCGAATTCTCCAGCAATTTTTAAAACACCATCACGGCCTACATGGACTTGTGCAGCGGGCACGCTCACTATGTGCTCACTTCCATCGTGCGCACACAGCAGCTCAACAACTTTCATCACTCCGGAAGTCTTAGGGTCTGGCAGTTAAACGCCGGAAATGCGATGTTCCGACACGCAGGAATTGGAATCTGCACATGTTGCAGCGTGTGTGGCAGCACCGCAGAGCCCTGCTGAAATACGGTAAGACATATAGCCTGGGATAACTTGATCCAGAGGTGGTGCAGATCACGCTGCTGGAGTGGTGTCAGATCAAGGACCTATGCACCCTGCTACACAGTTTTGAAATGTCGACGACGATGTTTAGCACTGGCAATGTCATTCTCAGGGTGACAATTCTGGTCATCTACATGATGGAGCACACTGTAATTATTATTCAGAGTCAGGTGTTGGGACAAGAGGAAGGGGAGGAAGTACAGGAGGAGTCATATGCGGAAGGGATAACAAGATCTACGAGGTCCAGATGGTCAGCGGCACCTATGCGGCAGTCATGGTGAGGGAGAGGGATTAACAAGGGCGCATAGTATCAGCAAAAAGTGTTGATGAAAGTGCAGGAGCCCATGAAGAAATGGAGGACGAACTGGCGATCGGCATGGAAGACTCAGCAGATGAGTGAGAGCTTGCTCACATTTCGGTTGTGCGAGGTTGTGGGTAGAGGACAGAGGAAGTATGCACGATTCTCACCTCTCTGCCACCAACACACCAAGGACTTGGTCCTCCTGGATGCACAAGACACATGAGCGGATTCTTGCTGCACTACCTACAACATGACCCTCGGATTGTACGAATTCAAAGTAATCCAGAATACTGGGTTGCCACACTGTTAGATCCCCGGTACAAGACAAAATTTGCCGAACTAATTCCTGCCATAGAAATAGACGCACGTATACAGGAGTATCTGCAGAATGTGGTACGCAATCTTAGATCTACTTTTCCACTAAACACCAGTGCTGCACAGAGTGAATCTCAACGCTTTGTCATGGATAGGAGGAAATGGTCTTTTACTTGTCCACATCGGAGGGACCGAGGGATGGCTGCTGTGCTGAGATGGCGTTGAGTACGGTGTCCCTGCACAGTTGCACTTTTGGTCATATCCCAAAATGAGTTGGAAAAGGACAGATGCTGTTGGAAAGGGGAACAGGTGTGTTGGAAAGGGGAAAAAAATTTTGGTCCGTGGATTTGGTGGTTAAGCAACTGTAACATTTGCTGAAGAAACAACATCTGTTACAGTGGGACTGGCAGATTTGGATAAAGTGGTATATAATCTGTGACCGCTATATAACGAAAATTAATAAGAAAAGAAAGAGAAAGGTATATATCCCCATCAGCAGTCAGTGTCCACCGTGCTCCCAGTTGGAAAAGGAGAGGTTGGCAACTGGAAGGTTTGGTGGAGGATACAGAGCTGTGTGGCTATGAAACTAATAGTAGCCTGAACCGAGTTAGACGCCATTCGGATCTGGAGACTGTGAGCCCTGTTAGCGTCACAGGGTCCACATGCCCACCCAGCCCAGGAACTCCCTGTTAACAACACAGGGGCCATTGAGTACGCTGACCGTGTGCGTAGGGGCCACACCTGTGGACAGCAGGCGCATCAGCAGCAGCAGGCCTGTTAATGCCACTGGGCTGCACAAGCAGGACTGTTAGGACAGGAGCTGGTCTTAACCGTTCTGCGTTACCAACTGTGGTGGTGGCCTGCATCCACCACCCTATCCCTGCCTACCTCTGGCCTAAAGCCGCAATGGGTTCAACACATGGAGGTGTGCTCTTTCGGAGCATAATAGAAGACTGTGCACCTCCTTGTTGGTTCCAGCCCCTTTGATAACCTGGGTCCGCCCCAAACCATGGTGAACCACAATGCACCTCCTATAGACAAAAGTAGAGTGACACGTCATGAGTGGCATAACTAGCGTCCTATTTGGAAACGCAACTTCAATGATGACCTCATGGCTGCCATGACCCAAACACCTCACCAGTCATCGTCTGACCATCAATAATGCGATGACAAGTCATAGGTGTGGGCCTCTGCAAGCCATTTGGGAGGACACCTGATGCCCTGTGGTCTATATGGGACCCCCACATCAGGGCCAGGGCCAAAGAGTTCATTACCGGACCTAGTCTCTGATGCAGGAAGTGCCTGAGCATGCTCAGTAGCATGAAATACAGTCTCTGAAAAAAGACTATCAGCTTTAGCATGGTGTCTAGGCACAAAACAGGACTTAGACCCGGCACGGAATGCAAGCACCTGTGCAAAGAGGCTTTTCACACTTAGTGTGGGAGCATGCGCTGTATCCCGAAATGAAGACTTAGCGTCAGGAATGGCACAGTCAGGCTGAGCATACTCACTAGGCGAAACACTGTAATTATGCTGCAGCTGGGGTACATCGGCACACGCATGCGCACTTGCTGCCTCTCCACACTTAGACGTGGAGGGGAAATTTGTCTTGGAGATGCAGTCTATGAACAGAAGGAAAAGCTAAAGGAAGCCTGACTTTCTATCCCTCCGAATTATGAAATGCAGCAATGAATTCCATGAGTTTGCTATAACATTAGCGTAGCAAAATGTGCATGAGGGTGTGATGTAGAGGTGCTAGAAATAGCTTGTCACCAGTGGGGCACTAATGGAATACAACAGCCAGTTCTATGATGCCACAAAATGGCAGTATTTTGTGCTATCATTATAGCTTATTAAAAACAGAGCACGAGGTTGTCATGCAGAGGTGCTGCACATAGATTTGCAGTAGTGTGAATAGACAAAAGTACAATAGCCACGTTTAGGATACAACTAGGTACAGTGAGTGTTTGCTAGTATAATGGCTGAGTTTAAAAAAGTTTGAGTGTGCAATGCAGGCAGACGTCCTGCAAATATCGTTCCAATACTGTGAATAGACAAAAGTACAAAAGCCACGTTTAGGATACAACTAGGTACACTGAGTGTTTGCTAGTAAAATTGCTTAGTTTAAAAAAGTTGGAGTGTGCAATGCAGGCAGATGTGCTCTGCTAATGTCTTTGCACTAGTGGGACTATAGCAAAGTCCAATAGCCACGTATAGGATGCCACTAGGTACACTGAGTGTTTGCTAGTAAAATGGCTTAGTAACAATGAGTTGTAGTGTGCAATGCAGGCAGACGTGCTCTGCAAATGTCTTTGCACTAGTGGGACTATAGCAAAGTCCAATAGCCACAGATAGGATGCCACTAGGTACACTGAGTGTTTGCTAGTATAATGGCTTAGTTAGAATGAGTTGGAGTGTGCAGAGGACAGGAGGGTACAGTGGCAGGATTGTGGTGCTCTGGGTAGAGGAATGGAAGCCTGCCTTTCTATTCCCTCCTAATGGTGAAATGCAGGGAGGAAATCCCTGACCTGGGCTACAGACGCTGTTGCTGTTTGCAGGACCTGTCACCTATGGCTCTCTGACCCTGCCGCTTTGAGCCCTTAAAAGGACTGATAGAAAGTGCTCTCCCTATGCTGTCTAACGCTGTGTATGCAGCGCATACAGCTGTATCGGCGATAGGACTCAGGAGGACGGAGCTGCGACACTGATGTCTGACACCAAAGACGCAGAAGGCAGATAATGGCGTTCGTGAAGAAAATGTCCGGTTTTATAATGCAGGGACATGTGACATGCAGATCCTATCACACATGCCGTTGCTTCTCTGGCTCAAAGTCCACTTAGCTGTGTGTGTGTCTGGGATTGGCTGACATGCTGGCCCGCCCCACAAGACGCGCGCGCTTAGGGAAGGAAGACAAGAAAAAAAAAAAATGGCGATCGCCATTATAGAAACAGCAGTGATCTGAAGGCGCTGTTCACGCACACTATACACTGAAATGTGATAATAGTTTGATTCACAGAGTGACTTACACTATTACAGCAGAAACCAAGCTAGGATTTAGCTGTTTTTTGGCTGCTAGAACCGTTCTCGACCGTTTCTAGAACTATCGAGCTTTTGCAAAAAGCTCGAGTTCTAGTTCGATCTAGAACATGCCCCAAAATCACTCGAGCCTAGAACTGGAGAACCACGAACCACGAACCGCGCTCAACTCTATAAATGACCATTGAAAAGCTATATGCAACCAATCGGCGAGCATTAATTAGCATGTATGGTTAAGCTGACAAACATTCTAAACACACAGATAATCATTAATATCATTGTTGATTGAGCATAGAATATTATGTTTCCTGCAGAAAATCCCATTTACATACCTGATGACAAAGATAATTTTTAAGCCTGCTTAAAAATTAGCATCCTACAAACGAGCATTTTGCTTGATTCCTGTGGGAAGTTATGGACACATCATGCGCAGCGAGAGTATTACTTATTTCTGATGTTTTTACAATATTTCAATATTCATATATTTTTCTATGACTGCATTTATAATGACAATCTCTTTTCTGGGGATAAGAATCTTGTGACAATAGGATGTGTTGCCAAGGTTAACTATTAAAAGCATATCAGAAATGAGGGTGTACAAACTATATGGATTAAAGTAATGAACTATACAGTCATGGCCAAATTTGTTGCCACCCTTGAACCTGTAGCACAAAATGAAGTAATTCTCCCAGAAAATTATTGCAAATAAACGTTTTGTTATATACTTGTTTATTTGCTTTGTCTGTATTGAAACAACATAAAAAACACAGATAAAAATGGTAAATTTGAAATAATTTCACACACAACCTCAAAAATGGGCCAAACAAAATTGTTGGCACTCTGAACTTTATATTTTGTTGCACACCATTTGCAATAAATAACTGAAATCAATCACTTCCTATAACCATCAACAAGCTCCTTACACCTATCACCTGGAATTGTGGACCATTCTTCTTTTGCAAACTGCTCCAGGTCTCTCATATTTTAAGGAAGCCTTCTCCTATGGCCCGTTTCACACATCCGGTATTTCGCCGGATTGCCGGATCCGGCACACTCCAGTACAGTGCTAATAATGTACAATGGCATCGCGGCAAGCTCTGGTCACATGCTCCGGTCACATGACAGCATGTGACTGGAGGTTGCCACAATGCCATTGTACTGTATTACACTGTACTAGAGTGTGCCGGATGTAGCAATCCGGCGAAATGCCGGAGTGTGAAATGGGCCTAACAGCAATTTTAAGGTCTCTCCACAGGTGTTCAATGGAATTTAGATCCAGTCTGATTTCTGGCTAATTCAGAACTCTCCAGCGCTTTGCTTCTATCAGTTTCTGGGGGCTTCTTGATGTATAGACGAGGTCATTATCCTGCGGGAAGACCCATGACCTAGGACACAAACCAGCTTTCTAACACTGGGCACAATATTGCAACCCAAAATCCTTTGAAAATCTTCTGATTTCAGGATGCCTTGAACACAGTAAAAAGCTGGAGGGAAAGAGCACAATGGGTCTTACCCAGTAACAAGGAATAAAAAAAATAAAGGAATGTGCTCACCTTATTGGGTTGTGTATCACACAACCAGAAGTAAAGCCAGTAACCAGCTGCTGCAGAGTCCACGTGCTGAAGAAGCCAAAGATCACTCGGGAACACTGTAAATGTGGAACCATTACTGCGCTGCTGGAGATTCGACACACATCCAGGAGAAGTAAAATACGAGGTGGTTTAATTCAACGCATTTCAAAGTGTAACCCCACTTCTTCATCAGGAAATCATACTGGTGGATTTCCTGATGAAGAAGTGGGGTCACACTTCGAAACGTGTTGAATTAAACCACCTCATGTTTTACTTCCCCAGGATGTGTGTCGTATCTCCAGCAGTGCAGTAACGGTTTCACATTTACAGTGTTCCCGAGTGATCTTTGAACACAGTAAAGGCACCCAGTGCCAGAGACAGCAAAACAACCCCAAAACATCTGTGAACCTCTAACATATTTTAGTGTAGGTACTGTAGTCTTTTCTTTGTTGGCCTCATTCCTTTTTTGGTAAAGCAATAGAATGATGAGTCCAACCAAAAACCTCTATCTTGGTGTCATCTGTCTACAAAATGCTTTCCCAGAAGGCTTATGCGGGCGTCACACGGGACGATTTATCGTGCGATTGCACGAGTGATTGTACCCGCACCCGTCATTTGTGTGTCACGGGCATATAGTTGCCTGTGTCGCACAAAGTCGTTAACCCCCTGTCACACGCACTTACCTCCCGGACGACCTTGCTGTGGGTGGCGAACATCCTCTTCCTGAAGGGGTAGGGACGTTCGGCGTCACAGCGACGTCACACAGCTACCGGCCAATAGACGCGGAGGGGCGGAGATGAGCGGGACGTAAACATCCCGCCCACCTCCTTCTTCCGCATTGCCAGCGGGACGCAGGTAAGCTGTGTTCATCGTTCCCGGGGTGTCACACGGAGCAATGTGTGCTGCCCCGGGAACAATGAACAACCGGCGCACAGAAGAAGAAACGACTTTTTGAAAATGAGCGACGTGTCAATGAGCAACGATAAGGTGAGTATTTTTGCTTGTTCACCGTCGCTCGTAGCTGTCACACGCTACGATATATCAAATGATGCCGGATATGCGTCACTTACGACGTGACCCCACCGACATATCGCCCGATATATCGTAGCGTGTGACACCCGCATTAGTCAGGTACATTTTGGCAAACTGACGTGTAGCATTTAATATGTCTCTGTGTCAGTAGTGGGGTCCTCTTGAGTCTCCTTCCATAATGTTTCATTGCATTCAAATGTTGATGGATAGATTGCGCTGACATTGATGCACCCTGAGCCTGCAGGACAGATTGAATTGCTTTGGAACTTGATTGGTACTGCTTATCCCCCATCTGGACTATCCTGCTTTGCAACCTTTCATCAATTTTTCTTTGCAGTCAATGTCCAGGGAAATTAGCTACAGTGCAATGGGTTGTAAACTTATTGATTATGTTGCAATCGTGGACAAAGGAACATCAAAGATCTCTGTCGATTGTTGATTTTTTTCAACAAGTTTGATTCTCAAGTCCTCAGACAGTTCTCTTCTTTTTTTTCTCTTCTCCCTGCTTAGTGTGGCCCTCACAGAAATAATGTAAAGAATGAATCAACTTCTCACTTTTTTTTATCTGGTTTCAGGTGTGTTTTTCATATTGCCCGCACCTGTTACCTACCACAGGTGAGTTTGAAAGAGCATCACATGCTTGAACCAAAGTTGATTGCCCACAACTTTGGGAAGGTGCCAACACTGTTGTCCTGTCCATTTGGGGGGTTTTGGGTGAAATTCTGTCCAATTTGCCTTTTTTTCTTTACTTTTTTTGTGTTGTTCAAATACACACAAAGCCAACAGACGTGTATATAACAAAACATGTGTAAGTGCAATCATTTTCTAGGAGAAATACTTCCTTTTTTGAAACAATTTCAAGGGTGCCAATACGTTTGGCCATTAATGTACATATATTGGAGACGAAGCAGACTCAAAGTTAATTGGGTGTATTGTCTGGCCATTTACTATATTGCCTGAAGTGACTCATTCACAGGCAGGTTAATATGTAATGCTCCTGTTCTTGGATTTAGAAAACAAAACCACACATGTATTTGATATTGACTAAAAAACTGTGAATTATTGAAGTGTAGCTTTTCCGAAATACAGGAAAAGCAACAAAACTATTAACTGTATGAAATATTCTCATTCCAAATGGTATTTCACTTGAGAAATTGCTCTTTGACTCTTATGCTATGTTCCATGAAATACAGTTTTCCTCAATAGGTGTAGATTTCATAAATCAATTGTGTACGACAAAATGAGAAGAGAGTAACACAATAAAGGTCTTTGTGTCCTCCATTCTCATCATCAGAGACAGAGATCTCCGGACTGTTCTATATGTTCGTTTTGCTAAGTGTGAGTTTAATAATGTTTCCCTTGTGTTGAATATTGGCTCTGTGTATACTAGATGAAATTGCTTTCAAATTTATTAGTATGGATTACATTAGATTTCCTAATGGCTTTGCATCATAATAATGCATAGCCTGATGGTAAGATTGACTGAACAATCTGTTGAAGTGGGATTATGACTGCGTTGCCAATGCTTTTCCATGTTACCATGATGTCTCAATCAAATACCTTTTAACTTGAAACACTTTTCCAAGAAAAAAAAAACTATACTCACAAAAGACGAAAGGCACGGTCAACATACGCATAACGCGTGAAAAAACAAGCCGTGGACTGTACATGGTAGGCGGTGAAAATGCGTTTCTCACAGGGAAATAGTCTTTGATAAGAGTTAGGTGAAAGACATCTGCTGTTATTATAGCTCTATTTACTACAAAAAATGAAATTCATAAGTAGAGATGAGTGAACCCAAACTGTAAAGTTCAGGGTTCGTACCGGACACAGCCAATCAACATGCATGCGGAAGTTGCCTGTCCTCTGCTTTGAACAACAAAGATTTAAAAAAAAGATTACTTTTGCTCCCACCTATTTTTGATAACCAGTGAAGGTAAAACAGACAGCTGAAGGCGCCCCAGAAGTGTCTCATCTAATGGATGCACCAATTGTGGGGCCTTAGCTGACACTTCTCAATTGCCCTGCTGCGGTGTCAATCACGGTAATGCTTTTAAGGTTGATTTCAGCTGTGAATTGACAAGTGACATCAAGCCCAGTGGTTAGTAATGGGGAGACATCTATCAGACACCCCCATTACTAACCAAGTATAGAGGTAAAAAAACACACACAGGTAAAAAAAAAGTTTATTTGAATAAACACTCACCCTCACGCCTTTGCTCACCAATTTATTAATAAAATAAATCCTAGAAGTGTTGACATATTCCAAGTGGAGAATAAATTCCTATGGAGCTATGTTCTGAGAACTTTCTCAAAGGGCCGTTCAAAAGGTCATGGCCGGTCAGCAGTAGCCTGGAAATTCTCACACTCGGGAGAAAAGACCAGCAGTGCCTCCTATGCAGCCTCATTCTGAGGATGCAAAGTTTGTTTTCTAAAGGAGTCATATTGAATCCAAATTAATAAAGTGTGCGCCATATTCAATGGGGTAGAGGATTATGGACATTAACTCTGTTAGAACCTCTACATATAATGAGGAATATCTATAATAGAGCAATATAAGAATAAACTATTAAAGCATAGCGAGCATCTACAACTCCATAGTAAGGAACCATAAGGACGCTCTGCTGTGCTGCCTGAGACTGTTTTCATTTGCATGAGAAGATGGGGTGATGAGGGATGAGAAGACCCGTGGAAGTTTGGGTTCATTGGATTAAGCCGAACTGTAATCAAAAGTTCGGTTTGGGATTTGGACTTGACCCAAACTTGACCCCAAACAACATATAAGTCAACGGGAAGTCGAAGTTTGGTGATGGAAAATAGCTGTAAAGTGGTCGTAATAATGCCTATACGACTGCAAAAGGAAGCAAAATGGGGGTAAGAGCAGGGCAAATTAACATGGATAGGGAATACATTTTAAAAAAATAACAGGGGTTCACCAGATTTTTGATAAACAGCGCAGGTAAAGCAGAGAGCTGGGGGCTGCAACCCTCAGCTGTCTGCTGTACCTTGGCTGCTGATCAAAAATAGAGCGAATCGCACGCTGTAGTTATTTAATTGTTTAAATAATTCTTAGAAAGATAGCATGGGGTGCCCCCTATTTTTGATAACCAGCCAAAGTAAAGCATACAGCTGCGGGCTGATACCATTAGTCTGGGAAGGCTTTTATTTGGTAGTTAATAAAGGAGGTGGCTGATAGATGCCTATCCATTACTTAACCCTGAGCTTGATGCCAGCTGTCAATTCACAGCTGACAACCCCAAAAGTATTACCCTGATTGTCACTACATCAGGGCAATTGGGAAGAGTGCAACATGCTAGAATTGGTGCATATAATGGATGCGCAACTTTTGTGTCAGCTGTGAGCTATTTTTTTAGGCTGGTGAGAGACAAATAACTATGTGAAATCCCAGCCTGATAATACCAGTCCCCACCAGCCTTCTTTTCTTTAGCTAGTTATTAAAAATAGAAGGGACCTCACTCCATTTTTTAAAAGATGATTTAAATAAATAATTAAAAAAAATGGCTTAGGGTCCCCTCGATTTTTAATAACCAGCCAAGGCAAAGCAGACTGCTGAGGGTCGTGGCCCCAATCTGTCTGCTTTACCTGCACTGGTTATCAAAAATATGGGGGACCCCATATGTTTTTTTTTTTTAAATGTTTTATTATGTTCACAGCAGCATATAGACATCTTCCCCATGCTGAAAGGTGTGTTGATTACCTGCGCTGCAGCGTTTCAACAAACTTTAGTAGCATACAAACAACACCTGAACTCTGAAGTTGGGGACATACTTTTTTTAAAAGTTCGTTTTTGACACCAGTTATCTGGTGCAAACTCCAAACTTTACACTTCGGGTTTGCTCATCCCTAATGATGATCTTCTGGAAATGTCCTCTGACTTCTAATGAATCAGTTGGGTTTCTGTCTATGTTTTCGTCATTGTATGCAGAACTAGCCTTATAATGGTTGTCTGAGAGTTACATTATTCACATGAGAAGGAGATAATGTGCAGTATCTGGCAGCGGCTACTAAACAATGTAAGGGGCTACTGTGTTCCGGCCCATACATTGCTTACAGCCATCAATTACAAGTGCAGATAACTGCTGATCAATGGAGGTAACAGGTGGTGAAATCACACTGATCTGATATACTGTATTTAAGTTCTTGACAACCCAAGTAAAGGTCCAGTCACACTAAGCAACTTACCAGCGATCCCAACAACGATAGGGATCGCTGGTAAGTTGCTAGGAGGTTGCTGGTGAGATGTCACACTGCGACGCTCCAGCGATCCCACCAGCAACCTGACCTGGCAGGGATCGCTGGAGCGTGGCTACACGAGTTGCTGGTGAGCTCACCAGCAACCAGTGACCAGCCCCCAGTCTCCTAGTTACAGCACACATCAGGTTAATTAACCCGATGTGTGCTGCAGCTAAATGTGCACAGAGCAGGGAGCAGCGCACACTGAGCGCTGGCTCCTTGCTCTCCTAGTTACAGCACACATCGGGTTAATTGCCTGATGTGTGCTGCAGCTATCTGTGCACAGAGCAGGAGCCGGCAGCACAGGCAGTGAGAGCGGAGGAGGCTGGTATCAAAGGTAAATATCGGGTAACCAAGGACAGGGCTTCTTGGTTACCCGATGTTTACATTAGTTACCAGCCTCAGCAGAAGCTGGCTCCCTGCTCACTGCACATTAGTTGTTGCTGTCTCGCTGTCACACACAGCGATCTGTGCTTCACAGCAGGACAGCAACAACTAAAAAATGGCCCAGGACATTCAGCAACAACCAACGACCTCACAGCAGGGGCCAGGTTGTTGCTGGATGTCACGCACAGCAACATCGCTAGCAACGTCACAAAAGTTGTTCGTTACCAGCGATGTTGCTTAGTGTGACGGGGCCTTAAGGTACAAAATGACAAAACTACTAATGGACTTATCCTGGAGGCTCTAAATAGCAATGTGAACAAAATCTGAGCTAAATTTTGGAGCCTTTCAGTTTTTCCAAATGTAGACCAGAAAGAGTCCTATGAAAAATCAACAAGTTTTTTATTAAAAAAAAAGGTAAATTAGGTTGAGGATGTTAAATGCTGGACAATGGACACCTATTGATATTGGAATTTCAGGGCCAAACTAAGCTTTTTAAGCGTTTCAGAGGTTTAAATTAGCTCTTCCTTTAATTTTATTCTTGTTTTCCAAGTTGATAATTGTCTATACCTGCTACATTGATATATATATATATATATATATATATATATATATATCTAATATATATATATATCTAATATATATATATATATATATATATATATATATATATATATATATATATATATATAAAAAAAACTATGTACTTAGTTTTATTAACTTTGCGTTAAACAGCCTGCATCATGTTTTACCTTTGTTGCTGGGGATATCCTTCTCCTGGATGGCTGGTTTGGTCTCAAAATACACAGAAAGTAAAATCCCAGCTGGCAGAACTTCCATTGTTTAAAGAAGCTTTAGGCGGCAGATCAGGTTTTTGGCACTATTAAATATACTATTGGATGCTGCGGAGCTTAAAAAATTATTATTTGTTTCACAAGGTTTACAAAAGTACTTAGAGCCATGATCTCCTTTTCGGTGCCATTTCTCTCTAAATTTTTAAAACATAAAATGACCTTTAAGCAAGTCCATTGGAATATTTATCAAAAACTTCACAAATAGATTTTTTTTAATATATTGCCAATATTTGTTTTTCAATTCAGGAGATAGAAGGTACTGATAATAAGATGCAAAGCAGAAGAGATTTTCATAAGATACTTTATTAGGGAGGATTCACATATACTATTTTAGACCATATGTTTTTTGATGCCTATGGGATTCTGTAATTAATGCATTTGTATTCTATTTTGTACAGAAGAGTATGAAAAAGCCTTGGGGCCCATGTTAACATTAGCACAATTCTGAGATAAAAAGTAAAACATTTTAGGTAATTGTGCAAGAACAGTATATGGGTCCTTCTTTGTGTTTATGACAGAAGTGGCTTGTTGGTTTTAAAGGGAACCTGTCATCGGTTTTTCGGCATATAAGCTGCAGCCACCACCATATATGCTGTATATAAGAGCCCTGGCCGCTGTGTAGAACATAAAAAACACTTTATAATTCTTACCTAATGGTCGCGCTGCAGTGGAGTTGGGCCATATGGGTGTCTCCATTGTCCGGTGTTTTGGCCATCTTCATCCTCCTTCTGAAGCCTGTGTCCATGACGCATCCTACGTCATACACACTCGCCAGTCCTGCGCAGGCGCACTACAATACTTTGATCTGCCCTGCTCAGGGCAGATCAAAGTGCACCTGCACAGGACCTCAATATCGGCGAGTGTGGACGACGTAGATGTGTCATGCACCCCAGCTACAGAAGAAAGAGGATGAAGATTGCCGAAAGAGGCGGCGCCGGTCACGGAGAACGGCGCCACCCATCAGACTCAAATCCACCGCAGCGCGACCATTAGGTGAGTATTATAAAGTGTCTTTTATGTTCTACACTGCAGTCTGGGCTCTTATATACAGCATGTTAGAATGCTGTATATAAGAGCCCACTGGTGGTGGATGCAGCTTATATGCCGAAAAAACAGTGACCGGTTCCCTTTAAATTAGAAATGGGCCACATTATGTATTTTTGCCCTGTGCGGCTGCACAGGTTGCACAAATGATATTTCCGCCCCTGGCTATCAGTTATTTTTGCTGATAGATAAGGGATACATTACAATCAATGCGCCTTTTCTTGCCAATTGTAAATGTGTTGTAAATCAAACTCACCAACATGGCTTCATGTAAAAAAAATGGATAGCACATGGATTTTATCAAGTTATTGCCTATATTTTACTGTTTAAGAAAAAGCAAAGAATTTTTATTTCTTCATACAAGCACAATGGATGCAATAAACATTGACAAATCTGACACGTGGACTAAAATGGATCCAGTACATGGAATAAAACACGAACCATTTTTGACAAATAAGAAAAAAACTGAAGTGTGAATCCAGTCTTACAAGGAATTTATTGGATTCTAATTGTCTGATCCTGGGAGTGCCACATTCCCTTCATTGTTTATCATGCAATTTCACAATGGACCGATGTAGTGGGGATTGGTACCATAAATACACTCTTTTCAAGTTTGCCACTTGGCAAAATAATTACCATAAGTGGAGAATTAAGGCCCTGTCACACACAGAGATAAATCTGTGGCAGATCTGTGGTTGCAGTGAAATTGTGGACAATCAGTGCCAGGTTTGTGGCTGTGTACAAATGGAACAATATGTCCATGATTTCACTGCAACCACAGATCTGCAAAAGATTTATCTTTGTGTGTGACGGGGCCTTTAGTCATGAACCACACATCCAAAAATCAGATTTTGATCTAATTCTAGGCAAAAATTGGTGGTTGGCATGCGACGCCGCACCTTTTAAGGCTTCAGATAAGTTAGGGACCCACTCAGAGATTCGCCGTGACGTGGCAGTGGGCTTCATACAAACATTCTGATCAGAATGTTCAACCAAGAACCTCATGTTCAGGTATTTACATTTTTCCCTAGCAGCATTAGATCAACTTATGATTTTTAGGTGTACGGTTCAAGTCTAATTCTCCAGTTATGCTAAAATGATTACCAATGTTGTCACGCACATAATTTAACATACCTTTTATTATTAGCTCTTAACGATTGATTCATGTGACCTACACTGGAAAAAAATAGTTAAAGGAAATCTGTCAGCAAGTTTTTGCTACTTCCATTGAGAGCATCATGCTGACTTAAATCCAATGATGTATCACTTAGTTTACTGGTTACAGGAGTTCTGACACAATCAGAGTTTTTAGATTAAGCAATGCAGCACAGCTGAGAAAACCGGTCACTTCCACCCAGGTTCTGTATGCACATTGACTGTAGACTTTGAACTGTTTATCACAAGAGGCAGCATGGTTGAATGATTGCCCACGTGCCAGCTAGTCACAGCAATGATAGTCACCAGGTGATAAAATCTTTAGTTTAAATAAACAACAGCACAGCACACAGCTTGAATTCTGTGTTTTATCTCCTATTTTATGCTGTCCTCAGATTACATAGCAACAACCTGGTGACAGATTCCCTTTAAACACTATGGTGCTGAGTTTACTGATATTATAAATCTACATACTTATTTATGGCGATGTTGGAGCGGGTTCACAGGAAGCAGGGGAGATGCTGTGAGTGGTGCGCTGTCCGGTGGGCTTGCTACAGGCTTACTGCGGATGGTGCGCTGTGCTGCAGGCTGTAAGGCAAGGGTCACCATTCAGAAAATATTGGCGGTGTGGACTTAAAATATTGGCGCCCGGAGTCAGCACATACACAGATGGAGCTCTCTGCTCATGATCTCATCTGTGCACGTCCCGCCCCTGGCCTACTGATCTCCCTACAGTGGACTTAAGGAAAATGGCACCTGGAGGTAGCGTGTGCGCACATGAGATCTTGGCTTGTCATTGAGCCGATAGCTCAATCTGTGCAACGCCATTTCTTTGAAGCCCACAACGTCGACAGTTTCTGGATGTTCCTCCTGCCATAGTGTTAAGGACAAGATTATGAACTATTAGGAGTATATATAAGAGTTATATGAAGATATCCAAAAACCAGGATTTAAGATGCTGTTTGAGACTGTGTACCACACCTAGTTCTGCATTTTGACATAAGACTCAGACAGTCTGGGCTTTCATGTGATAAGTGAATCATTCTGACATTGCTTAATATAAATGAGGAAGCAAGCACATTACAGTATATAGTTAGGTCCAGAAATATTTGGACAGTGACACAATTTTCGCGAGTTGGGCTCTGCATGCCACCACATTGGATTAGAAATGAAACCTCTACAACAGAATTCAAGTGCAGATTGTAACGTTTAATTTGAAGGTTTGAACAAAAATATCTGATAGAAATTGTAGGAATTGTACACATTTCTTTACAAACACTCCACATTTTAGGAGGTCAAAAGTAATTGGACAAATAAACCAAACCCAAACAAAATATTTTTATTTTCAATATTTTGTTGCGAATCCTTTGGAGGCAATCACTGCCTTAAGTCTGGAACCCATGGACATCACCAAATGCTGGGCTTCCTCCTTCTTAATGCTTTGCCAGGCCTTTACAGCCGCAGCCTTCAGGTCTTGCTTGTTTGTGGGTCTTTCCGTCTTAAGTCTGGATTTGAGCAAGTGAAATGCATGCTCAATTGGGTTAAGATCTGGTGATTGACTTGGCCATTGCAGAATGTTCCACTTTTTTGCACTCATGAACTCCTGGGTAGCTTTGGCTGTATGCTTGGGGTCATTGTCCATCTGTACTATGAAGCGCCGTCCGATCAACTTTGCGGCATTTGGCTGAATCTGGGCTGAAAGTATATCCCGGTACACTTCAGAATTCATCCGGCTACTCTTGTGTGCTATTATGTCATCAATAAACACAAGTGACCCAGTGCCATTGAAAGCCATGCATACCCATGCCATCACGTTGCCTCCACCATGTTTTACAGAGGATGTGGTGTGCCTTGGATCATGTGCCGTTCCCTTTCTTCTCCAAACTTTTTTCTTCCCATCATTCTGGTACAGGTTGATCTTTGTCTCATCTGTCCATAGAATGCTTTTCCAGAACTGAGCTGGCTTCATGAGGTGTTTTTCAGCAAATTTAACTCTGGCCTGTCTATTTTTGGAATTGATGAATGGTTTGCATCTAGATGTGAACCCTTTGTATTTACTTTCATGGAGTCTTCTCTTTACTGATGACTTAGAGACAGATACACCTATTTCACTGAGAGTGTTCTGGACTTCAGTTGATGTTGTGAACGGGTTCTTCTTCACCAAAGAAAGTATGCGGCGATCATCCACCACTGTTGTCATCCATGGACGCCCAGGCCTTTTTGAGTTCCCAAGCTCACCAGTCAATTCCTTTTTTCTCAGAATGTACCCGACTGTTGATTTTGCTACTCCAAGCATGTCTGCTATCTCTCTGATGGATTCTTTCTTTTTTTTCAGCCTCAGGATGTTCTGCTTCACCTCAATTGAGAGTTCCTTAGACCGCATGTTGTCTGGTCACAGCAACAGCTTCCAAATGCAAAACCACACACCTGTAATCAACCCCAGACCTTTTAACTACTTCATTGATTACAGGTTAACGAGGGAGACGCTTTCAGAGTTAATTGCAGCCCTTAGAGTCCCTTGTCCAATTACTTTTGGTCCCTTGAAAAAGAGGAGGCTATGCATTACAGAGCTATGATTCCTAAACCCTTTCTCCGATTTGGATGTGAAAACTCTCATATTGCAGCTGGGAGTGTGCACTTTCAGCCCATATTATATATATAATTGTATTTCTGAACATGTTTTTGTAAACAGCTAAAATAACAAAACTTGTGTCACTGTCCAAATATTTCTGGCCCTGACTGTATTGTATATCACAGAATAAGCTGTTCTACTTTATCCAATAGGAGACGTGTTACATATTCTTGGCTCCTAGCCAATAACTCCTCTTAAATGTTTGTCCAACTTCCGTATTAAATCAGTTTTACTTTCTATTCATATCCGAGTACGTCTCTGGTGTTTATGGAAGAGAATGGTATGCATGCTACCACAATTGACTCATAATTTGGGATGCAGACAGGTTTTAAGGGGGATGCACAATTAGATTGCATCACAGTAAATTTATGGACCGCCTTATCAACAGCATCCGTGACTTCCATCGCACCGCCCGCACTCCACCACTGCCCCTGCTTCCTGTGACACCGCTCCACCACTTGGTTATAAATGACTTAGTGACCAAATGTAGAACTGGTGGAGGAAGGTTGAACTAGATTGACCTAGGTCTTTTTTCAACCTATGTAACTATGTAACTTCCTCTGCCTCCGGTAATGCACCACTGGATTATAAGATGGACCCCATCTTTTTTTCCCTTTTTTTTCCCTAACTTTGGGGTGAGTCTTATAATCCGGTGTGTCTTATAAAATGAAAAATACGGTAGATTATCAAAATTCAAGGTATGCTTAGATTTCTTTGTTATTTTTCCAGGGTTTTTTTTTATTACAAAATAAGTTAATCTGCTCTGTAACATGAAGGTTCTCTTTAAGTGGATCTGGAGAGAATTTCAGTGCCAGACACACTCACTACAAAATATAGAGAGTTGTGCTAGGCTTTGCTGGAATCTGATCTTTTATAGTCTGTCCTAAGGACCGGTAATCAAGAGCAAGAGGGACAGAGGTCCTTTAAACTGCAAGAGTTTAGAATTACCGTAACTGTGTTGCTTACCTAAAATGTACAATATTTGGGCTTTTTTAATATGCTTAATATCTCCTCTCACAACCTTAAAAAAATGGAAATATTAGATTTAATGACAGATTTCAGGCTGTTTTCCTGGTGAATGATCAAGGTACATTTGGGAGGAAAACTGCTCATTTATGAATGCTGCTGGCTTCATCTTTCTTGAATATCAGTGGTCCAGTTGCAGTGACAAATGCAAACTGTTGGATATGTGTTTGACATTTGCTACAACTATAAATCCCTAATCTTTCTATGTTTTGGAGTCAAGTGGGCAGTCATATTTATTGATTGGCAGCCTTTTCTGTATGACATATGGTAGTTGTCAGTCACTAATTATGAGCGCACATTTGAGTCTTAAGGCCCGATAAACTCTTTTGTAGGTTTCTTTTTTGTCTTGTGGTTTACGTTGCCTTTTCTTGCAACCATAATATTCAAAATAGTGCACGCACTTCACAAATTATGTTATGTCCTTAACTTGTTTTACAATCCCATAGACCAAAAAGTTACACGTTTTGCAAAATGGCGCCAAAGTTTTACCAAAAATTGCCATACATAAAATCACCCTAGGAGAGGGGATTTAGAACAAATTCTGTGACTTTTTAAAAAAGTCACATTTAGTGATTAGTAGGTGTGCTCGGCACTGCTCGTTAATCGATCAAGCATCTCGGAGCACCATGCTTCTGTCCTCATCCAGCAACTTCCATGTTTTTCAGCCACAAAACATGCGGCGCTTCACTGCCTGTCATAGTAATGCCATAACCATTGGGTCTTGAGACCCGGTGATGTGATGCTTGCCACAGTACAGTTCAGGAACAGTTGATGTAGAAGGAGCAGCCTAGATTAGCGCAGTCATATATGCAGGGATTTGCACTTGCACCCTTTTGTGCCTATCTTGTGGCACTAAATGGTTTTGTTAGGCTGCTTGAGTTAACAAATAAATAATTTAAAAAAACAGCATTGCGTCCCCCCAGTTTTGACAACCAGCCAAGATAAAGCAGACCTGTCTGCTTTACCTTGGCTAGTATCAAAAATAGAAGGGATCCCAGCCAGGCTTTTTTTCATTAATTATTTATTTATAAATAAATAATTAAAAAAAATGGCATTTTGTCCCTCATATTTTTGATAATCAGCCAAGGTAAAGCAGACAGCTGCAGGCTGGTATTATCAGGCTGGGAAGGCCCATGATTATTAATGAGAGCATTTGATAGACGCCTCTCCATTACTAGCCCCTGGGCTTGATGTCAGCTGACAATTGCCAGCTAACATCCCCCAAAAAATATTACCCAGGTTGCCAACACACCAGGGCAATCAAAAAGAGCCAGGGTGAAGTGCCAGATTTGGTGCATCTAATGTATTTTTAGGCTTGGAAGGTACAAATAACCATGGGACTTCTCCCCCTGATAAAACCAGCCTGCAGCTCTCTGCTTTACCTTTGCTGATTATCAAAAATGGGGGGGACAAAATGTCATGTTTAAAAATAATTTATTTAAAAATAAATAATTAAAAAAAACTCGCTGGGGTCCCTTCTATTTTTGATACCAGCCAAGGTAAAGCAGACAGGTCTGCTTTACCTTGGCTGGTTATCAAAATTTTGGTGATCCCATGTTTTACTAAATTATTTAATTTTTTTATTTCCCGGCAGCGACCTGGGAGTCAGACATGCGTCCAGTAATCTTCCATATGCATTTTTTCAGCCTCCAATAACCCTCTTGTGAGGTCTGCTGGAAGAATGCTTGAGTTCTCCTTAGACTTCCATTATACTCTTTACTTGAATCAACCAGGTCAGAGTGTCGGACGCATTTAATTCGAGTAACGAGCACTTGAGCAAAACATTGTTGAAAATGCAAAGATGAATTCATCTCTATGACTGAATACAGACAACTGTTACACTGTTCTTGTAATGACAGTACTACCCGAATGAACCATGGACTGAACTAACAGCATAATATACTGCATGACCAAGAGGTCTTTACTTTACAAATTAATTTTTTAAATTTATCCTTTAGCAAAAAAAAATCAGTCATTTAAATAAACAAAATTTAGTTTTGTATTCAATTGTGTTCATTCAACTAAATGAATGTAATACAAAATTAGATATTTTAACTTTATCTAGCAAGTACCTACTGTATATTTTGTTTCTTATGGTCGTTGGGTTGAACTGCTCTTTTAATTCCTTCCATATATTTCTTCTTTTTTAATGTGTCATCTTTGACTTCAAAATGCAACGGCAGCGATGAGATGAAAGCTTTGAGCACAGCAGGTGACAATGGGTCTGAAGAAAAACCTCTGATCTATGGCCTCATGTCATGGAGTGCACATCCTACTGGTATAATGTCTAATACAATCCATAGAAATTTCATAAATACAGCGAGTATAACTCTAGTAGAAATGACAATCAAATTCCAGCTTACTACATTTTTTTGAGTTGCTACAGTAAACAAAAAAGCAACAAAAGAGAGATAAAAATCTCCTCCAAAAATTCAGCAATTACTTACAACAAATAGATGGCAGCAGTTATAACCTGCCCAGGTCAAGGAACTAATGCACTAGCAGGATGCAGCAAGACCCCCAATAAGGTGGAGGCATCACATGTGCAAGAGAAACAAATCACTCACACACTTTCAATCGATGGAGGAGGCGATTGCTAGATGATAAAATTGCCCACAGATGGCTTGTATAGGGCGCCGTTCACATATGTAGGTGCACAGTATCTGGCTAGCAACCCATTAGTTACGCCCATACTATTCGACTAGGCAGGCTGCCTGTATGGTGCACTTAGATAGTACTGTGCAGCCCGCCTAGTCGAATAGTATGGGCATAACTAATCGGCTGCTAGCCAGATACTGCACACCTACATGCATGAACGGAACCGTATACAAGCAACCTGTGAGCAATTTTATCATCTAGCAATCGCCCCTACATTGATTGGAAGTGTGTGAGTGATTTGCTTCTTTTGCACCTGTGATGCCTCCACCTTATTGGGGGTCTTGCTGCATCCTGCTAGTGCATTAGTTCCTTGGCTTCGGCAAGTTATATCTGCTGCCCTCTATCTGCTGTAAGTAACTACAGTAAACAAGTAACAGATAGTTTCTTCTTCCGTCATTGTGATATAAAGAATATTAAAAAGGTAGGACGTTTTCTTCATTTTATTTTTACCATAGGGAACAAAGAGAATGTTTACTTTGCTTTTTATTGATCCCATAAGTCAATGTGTTATTTGATTATTAGATCTGCTAAAATTGGTAGCTGCATGAGCATACACTGGAGATCAAAATTAGAGAACAGCACACAATTTCCTAAATGTTACAGTCATTGTGTAGTCCTATGTGATTATGTCCTAGCATGAGTAAACTCGTAGTATTTATTACCGTATTTTTCGCTTTATAAGACGCACCGGATTATAAGACGCACCCCAAATTTAGACATAAAAAAGGTAAAAAAAAGAAAAATGGGGTCCGTCTTATACTTCGGTGTTCTCTTACCGGAGGGGGGCAGCAGTGGTGGTGAAGCGGGTCACAGAAGGCACAGGTTGTGCTGGCAGGCGCGGCGGGTCAGTGGTGGCAGGTGCCGTGGCGTCCATGGTGGCAGGCTTGGTGGCGTCCGTGGTAGCAGGAGCCGCGGGATCAATGGTGGCAGGTGCGGTGGCGTCCGTGGTGGCAAGAGCCGCGGGATCCGTGGTGGAGGCAGCAGCGGTGGCGGGTGAGTCCTGCAGCAGGCCGGTGCAGTGAGAGTGTCCGCGGTCCTGGTTCAAATGGTGGCTCAGTGGTAGCAGCGGCGGTCACGGCTCAGTGGTGGCAGCGGCGGTGACGGCTCAGTGGTGGCAGCGGCGGTGACAGCTCAGTGGTGGCAGCAGTGGCGACAGTTCAGTGGTGGAGCAAACTGATGTGGTGTTTTCCCAGTGTGTCCGCGGTCCAGATTCAAGTAATGGTGCCCGGAGCGGCGCATGCACAGATGGAGCTCTCATCCAAGAGCTCCATCTGCGCACGCTCCCGGCACCATCATTTGAAAGTGGGACCGCGGACAAACTGGGTAACTTGCTGCACAGCCGCCCGCCCCACATGCACAGAGTGGCAGCCAGCAGGCTGCCCGCCCACCCTGCGTGCAAGCGGCAGGGTATCTGTGCTTGCGTGCGGGTGGCAGCCGAGTGCCTGTGTGAGGGCGGCAGCCGACTGCCATCCGCACGGGCACCCGACTGCCACCCGCACACAGCACTTGGCTGCCGCCGGCACACAGCACCCGGCTGCCGCCTGCACACAGCACCCGGCTGCCGCCTGCACACAGCACCCGGCTGCCGCCTGCACACAGCACCCGGCTGCCGCCTGCACACAGCACCCGGCTGCCGCCCGCACACAGCCACAGGTACCCGGCTGCCACCGCACGCAAGCACAGGTACCCGGCCGCTTGCACGCAGCCACAGGCACCCGGCTGCCCGATCGCCGCACAGACAGGACCCCCAGGTACCGCTATATTCGGATTATAAGACGCATCCCCATTTTCCTCCCAAATTTTTGGGAGGAAAAGTTCGTCTTATAAAGCGAAAAATACGGTATTTATTTTATTTCATAAAATGAATTTATTGTAAAACACATAATAGAAATGTAAATGAGATAAATGAAAAAGAACACTGATCAAAATTAGAGAACACTTTCAGATTCCTGCAAGTTATTGGTGTTAATCTGGCACCAGGTGCTAATTTCCTTAATTATCTGACAAACCCTATGTAACTGGCAGAATAACGTTCCAGTTTGCACTGACTTTGCAAGAAGGGTGTGTTGTTCCAAAGTAGCTGAAACCCTCTGACAGCAGGTTGTCCAGATGAAGGCCAAAGGGGTGACCCTATCAGCCATAGCAAGAGAAGTTGGCCATTCCAAGTCTGTGATTTTGAGAATATTGCATCTTTACAACATCACAAACTCTTTCAAGTTCCCTAAGAAGACTGATCACTCTCAAAAGACAAATGCAAGAGAGGACACGATAATGCGGAGAATCTCCATGGGTAATCGTTTCAACACTACAGCTGGAATTGCTCACTAGTTCAGCACTGAACAGGGTAAGGATCTGTCTCGTTATACAGTGTCACAACGTTTAAGGTGATTTGGACTGAAAGCCCACTGTCCAGTGACCAAACCTCTCATTAGCAGAAAGAATCAAAAGGCTAGACTCACCTTTGGTAAGGAGCATGTTGTGTGGACAGAGGAGAAGTGGTCCACAGTTCATTTTAGTGATGAAAGCAAGTTTAATTTATTTGAGTTTGATGGGAAACATTATATTCTTTGACAAAGTAGGGAAAGACTCAACCCAAAGTGTGTTAAGAAATCAGTGACAGGTGGTGGAGGAAGTGTCATGGTTTGGGGAATGTTTTCTGCAGCAAGGGTTGGACCTCTCTTAAAGCTACTGCATTTTTTTTTCAGCAGCTGCAAGTATATCCTCATCCCAAATACATGAGAAAAAAAATCACAGATCTGAATAACATTGGTGCGACTGCAATTTGATTTTATTCTCGCATCGCTCTCATCTGATTTATACGTTTATGTGAGTGAGGTCTTAGGCTGTCAAAGTGGATGGTATTTATAGAAATCTCCTGCCTTTTTTACTGAGCGTAAGGTCGGGGTCACACTTACATGTGATTCGTGCGAGTATCGGATCGCACTGCCCGGACCAGCCACAGCTCTACTGACAGGAGCGGGTCAGCATAATAGAAATACATACAGAGGAGCCGCTCCTGGCAGAAGAGAAGCCAGCCGGTCTGGGCAGTACTCGCATAATACTCTCACGAGGCACACGCAAGTGAGACACCAGCCAAAAATGACCTGCGATGCATGTTTAAAATCCGCAACATGACAATTTCTCCTGCCGGTATGTTGTATTAGATGCAGAAAAAAACTTAGGTAAGAAATACACATGCATTTTTTGTGCATTTCCATTGCAAAAATGCATAAAAAAATGTATGTAATCCATATATAAGATGGGCAGTGAGCCCCATAGGGGCGAATAGGCCCCATGACGATCGGGAGGGTTAGGGTAGGAAAGGGTTCAGGTATGAGGCTTGAGGGTTGTATATGGGGCTACTTGATTGGTGGGAGAGACGGAAAAGGGGATTGGGGGATGTACAGGAATGGGTGGGGTGTTGTAGTGGGTATAAAGAGGGCTGCGCAGAGGTCACTGCCCGTTTTGACCTACGGACAGCGTGTCCCACCCACCCGCCCTGCAATAAGGTGTAAAAAAAAAATAAATAAATAAACAAGGCGTTGTTTCTTTTGTTTGTTTGTTGTTACAGCGGAGTGATAGGTCCGTTCAGAGAGGTTTGGTGTACCGACAGTAGGTTTGTTGGTATGAAGCCACTCAGGGGGAGTGGCTTTGGTTTGGATGGGAACTTGTGGGCAAAGGTCTTGCAGGTTCTGGGGAGGGGTAATTAACGATGGAACGTTAATTACCCCACACCTCGGGTCGGTTGGTCACGGCCGAGGTGGTCCCCTGGGCCGGTTGGAGGTTACAGCTGGGGGATAGGAATGATTGTTTGCCTCTCGGACGGATCTATCAGGTGTGATTTTGTGGAGAATAAGTATATATGTACCAGTTTAGTTGTTAACAATGGGTGGCATGTTGAGCCACGAGTTTGGGTACGTATATACTGTTTAATAAAGCTGTGGCCATTTGTGCAATAAAGTCGTAATCTGTGTCGTTATTTTAAGTATAGTGGTAAGGGGAAGTTTGACATTGTAGACCCGCTTATCACTATAGATACGTCAAGTAGATCAATAAATCAAAATACCGAAAGTATCAAAAACAAAGCAGCTTTATTTAATTGTGCAAGAAAAAAAAAAGAAAAAATCAGCTCACCAGATTTGGATTTGTCGATTGACGGTGCGGTGCACAGACATCTCAGTCCAGATTCTGGGCAAACAAAATAGCAACACCAAAGATGTAATCCAGAAACCGCAGGACACATGATGAGGCTAATACGCACCCAAAATTTGGAGAAAAAAAAGGTAGAAAAAAAAAATATGGGGTCCGTTTTATGATCCGGTGGTGTTTTATCAGGGAGAGGGGGCAACAGCGGAGTGGGGGTCACAGGAGGCAGGGGCAGTGCTGGAGTAGTGCAGTGCTGCCAGTCGTACAGAGGGGGGCCCAGATACTCACTGCGGGCGCTGCTCTGTGCGGGGCTGGTGACGTGGCTCTGCGCGGGAGGTGGTGAGTCACCGGCCATTCTGAAAATGTTGGAGGTCGGCGGTGAGAGCTTCAGATAATGGCGGCTGGAGTCGGCGCATGCACAGATGAGAGCTTGATTTATTTGAAGCCCTGACCACCGACATCTTCAGAATGACCGCCAGCCGCACAAAGCATCTGTTGGCAGGTTTTTGCTGTATAAGCTGAAGCCAACACGCTGTAGGGGTTAAAAAACAAAAATCAACAATGTCTTTCACTATTGTTTACTTACCCTAAAGGCTTTATCACATAGTGATTATCATTGCTAAGTCTAGCTGGTATGTGCATGGCAGTCCAGCACGCCCCCTCCTCTGATTAACACCTCACAGTCAATGTAAATCTCTACTGAGGGCCTGTTGTGAGTCAGACAGTTCCCTGGACTCAACTACATAATTAAAGCTAAAAATTTAGATTTTGTCACAATAGCTGCAGCCAGTAATTTAAGTTATACATCATTGGATTCAGAATCTCTGTCTAAATCATGCTGCTTTCAGATAAGGCAGCAAACACCTGCTGACAGATTCCTTTCAATGAATCAAGCGCACATGAAAATTGGCATGTGTCTCAATTTGCCACATCACTAAACTGGCATAAAGAATGCACCAGATTATCATAAATTATGCAAGCTGGGGCAATATGCCCTTATTTTGCCCTGTCCAGCCCCAGCTCCACTAGGTGAAATTTTTGTGAAAACGCCAAAAGTCGTGAAATTTTTTGCTCAACTCCAGTTTGAGCAATAATTTTCAATTTTTCAAAGTAATTTACGCAAGAATTTTGTAATTGGTGCTTTGATCAATCATAAATTTAACAAGAGTACCATCAATTTAACAAGAGTACCATCAATTTAACAAGAGTACCATGTCGTCTATCAATAAAGTGTCACTCTATCTCGAACAAATCTGAAAATAACGTCTCAATGAAACACTGTTTGTACCCAAGCACTTAAAACACTCTGTACTTGTCCTGGTTGTTAGTAGAGAGATTTTTTAATCCATATCTTTTTTTTTTTGCCATCGTTTCACAACTAACTTTGTCTTCCTGTTTTCCTGCTGATTTTTAAATTGCTCTGAAGTTTCTATTTGAAGTGAAAATTGTCATTACACTTTTCAGAAAGGTTTTTTTCTCCAGGTGTAGATTGGAAAGGCGTCTTGATATTCCAGACAGCAGTCCAGCTGCCATGAATTGTACCTGACCTGTTTGGAGGCTTTTTTTTAACTGAATATCATAATAGCTGCTGCCTGGAAGAATATTTTATCTTGTTTGAATTTAATGTATGCAATTCTTCTTTTTAACAACCACAACATGAAATACTTATATATATATATATATATATATATATATATATATATATATATATACACTAGCTGTAGTACCCGGGCGTTGCCCGGGATAGTAACTGTCTATCTCTCTCCCAGTCTCTGTCTGTGTGTCGCTGTCTGTCTGTCTCTCTGTCTGTCTGTCTTTTTCCTTGTCTGTCTGTGTCTATATCTCTGTCTGTGTGTCACTGTCTGTCTGTCTCTCTGTTTCTTTCCCTCTTTCCTTGTCTGTCTGTGTCTATGTCTCTGTCTGTCTGTTTCTATCTCTGTCTGTATTTGTATCAGTCTATCTGTCTCTATCGCTGTGTCTGTCTCTCTCTCTCTATGTCTGTCTATATGTGTATCTGTCTGTCTCTCTCTTTCCCTGTCTGTCTCTTTCCCTTTCTGTCTCTTGTCCATCTGTCTCTTGCCTTGTCTGTCTCTTTCCAGGTCTGTCTCTTTTCAGGTCTGTCTCTTTCCCCATCTGTCTCTTTTTCACCATCTGTCTCTTTTTCACCGTCTGTCTCTTTTCCCGTCTGTCTCTTTCCCCGTCTGTCTCTTTCCCCGTCTGTCTCTTTCCCCGTCTGTCTCTTTCCCCGTCTGTCTCTTTCCAGGTCTGTCTCTTTCCAGGTCTGTCTCTTTCCAGGTCTGTCTCTTTCCAGGTCTGTCACTTTCCAGGTCTGTCACTTTCCAGGTCTGTCTCTTTCCAGGTCTGTCTCTTTCCAGGTCTGTCTCTTTGCCCAGCCATCTCTTTCCAGGGCTGTCTCTTTCCAGTCTGTCTCTTTCCAAGGCTGCCTCTTTCCCCATCTGTCTCTGTGCCCTGCTGTCTCTTTCCAGGTCTGTCTCTTTCCCAGTCTGTCTCTTTCCAGGTCTGTCTATTTTCAGGTTTGTCTCTTTGCCCAGCTGTCTCTTTCCAGGGCTGTCTCTTTCCAGGCTGTCTCTTTCCAGGGCTGCCTCTTTCCCCGGCTGTCTCTGTGCCTCGCTGTCTCTTTCCCCGGCTGTCTCTTTACCCAGCTGTCTCTTTCCCCAGCTGTCTCTTTCCCCAGCTGTCTCTTTCCAGATCTGTGTCTTTCCAGGTCTGTCTCTTCCAGGTCTGTCTCTTTGCCCGGCTGTCGCTTTCCCTGGCTGTCTCTTAGCCTGGCTGTCTCTTTGCCCGGCTGTCTTTGCCCAGCTGTCGCTTTCCCTGGCTGTCTCTCAGCCTGGCTGTCTCTCAGCCTGGCTGTCTCTTTGCCCGGCTGTCTCTTTCCAGGTATGTCTCTCTGTGTATCTTTATCTATCTGTCTCTTCCCCATCTGTCTCTGTCTGTCTGTCTTTTTCTGTCCTTCTTTATCCATCTCCCCACCGACATCTTATTACCTCACACATAAGCTTCTTATCCTAACAGTTTATTTTGTTCCTATAGCAACCACTGACAGTTGCTATTAATAGCTTGTAGCTCCCACCTTTATTCAGTTTATTGGAGGCAGGATTTTGGAGAGTAACTGTAAAGGGCGGGGTTAAATTTTCCCATAAAAACATAGTCTTTGACGTTCCCTGAGTCACATGAGGCGTCTGTGCAAAATTTCGTGATTGTAAATGCGACGGTGCAAATTCCTTTAGTGGACATACACACACACACACATACATACATACACTCAGCTTTATATATTAGATATATATATATATATATATATATATATATATATATATATATATATATATATATATATATATATATATTACAGTACAGACCAAACGTCTCATTCAAAGAGTTTTCTTTATTTTCCGGGCTCTGAAAATTGTAGATTCATATTGAAGGCATCAAAACTGTGAATTAAAACATGGAATATGAAAATATGTCTTATATTCTAGGTTCTTCAAAGTAACCATCTTTTGTTTTCATTACTACCTTGCACACTCTTGGCATTCTCTTGATGAGCTTCAAGAGGTAGGCACCAGAAATGGTTTTCCAACAGTCTTGAAGGAGACCAAATGTTTGAACACACCTTCTCATCTCTAGATCAACTGTTAAGAGGAGACTTTGTGCAGCAGGCCTTCATGGTAAAATAGCTGCTAGGAAACCACTGCTAAGGACAGGTAACAATCAGAAAAGACTTGTTTGGGCTAAAGAACACAAGGAATGGGCATTAGACCAGTGGAAATCTGTGCTTTGGTCTGATGAGTCCAAATTTGAGATCTTTGGATCATGGCTATTTTACTATACCAAGACACCACTTCTATGCCTATAGCTGCCGCCATGCTCAAGTTAATGGCGGTGGACAGGATATGGGTGGACACACTGTATATATATATATTGTGAGACTGTGACCGGGGTTGTCTATGACGGCCGGTATGTCTCGCCCCGGTTGTGCTCCCTCCATGTATAGAAAGCAACTCCACTCCAGGGTTAATGCTGTTTCCCTGCAGGCTGAAAGGAGGGTTAAAAGGAAACAGGAACATGGGCGTGGGTCCCTAGTGTGAGGGAGTGAACACAACTCCCTGAGTTTCTGCCAGAGAAACACATGTGTGCTGTTTTGGACTTTTGTTTGTGCAATAAACCGTGTGCTGTGACCATTGGTGCCTGGATCCCGTGTCTTCTGCCGCGCAGCCGACCACGCTACCTCACAGATGGTGGAGAATGCGGGCATGCCAGCCCGGTGAGGTGTAGCATCCATCCCTGGTGACCCAGTAGCGCATGTCCTGGATTCGAGTGGCTATACTACAGCCCAAACCCGGCGACGCCATGGAGGACATACTAAAGCAGCTGGCTCAGGCTAATGCACAGCAACAACAGACCAATGCACACCTGCTCCGGTAGTTGGATCGTCAGCAGCAATCCTTGCAATTGCAGGAACAAAGGCACCAAGAACAGATGGTTCTCCTGGCCAAGTCGATCCGTGCCGGACCGGCAGCAACAACCCCGGGACCGGGTGACGACGGCAGCGTCCGGAAAACGGTGAGACAAGCGTTGCAAAAGATGACCCCGGGGGATGATGTGGAAGCGTTCCTGGCGGTGTTTGAGCGGGTGGCCGAGCGGGAGAAGCTGCCGACCCCCCAGTGGGCTGAGGTATTGTCGCCCTATCTGACGGGGGAGCCCTAAAAAGCGTACCTGGACCTCTGTACCGAAGACGCCATAGAATATGAGACCCTGAAAGCCGAAATACTTGCTCGGTTGGGGGTGAATACCTATGTACGGGCTCAGCGGGTAAATCAGTGGTTCTATGAGGAAGTCAAACCCGTACGCTCCCAGGCCTATGACTTGTTGCATCTGGTAAAGAAGTGGTTGCAGCCTGACACTCTGAGCCCTGTGCAAATGGTGGAAAGGGTAGTGGTTGATCGCTTTGTGCGCACTTTACCCATTACCATTCAACAGTGGGTAGGACAGGGCGACCCAAGTACCCTGGACCAATTTGTGTGCCTGGTGGAGCGGCATGTGGCTATGCAGGACTTGATACGGGACACTGAGACTTTGCGTGCCGCCCGTCGGTCCGGCCCCTCCAAGCCTCGGGCCAAGGACCCACCGCTGACACGGGTGCGGGAGTCCGCTACCGTCCCGTCTGAGGCCGCGCCCGCCGTCCCTGAGGTCCGGAAGGCTATGTACCCTAAACGACAACTCGTCAAGGGGGTTTCCTTCCCTATTAGATGTTGGCGGTGCCAGCGGGTGGGACATATGGAAGCCCAGTGTCCACTCACCACAGAGCCCATGGATTGTGGGGTTACCCGGCGGGGTTCAATGTATGCTCAGGCGGTGTGTACCGCGGACCTTGTCTCCCCGGAGACTGAGCCCCACTTGTGCCAAATACAGGTGAACGGATGTCCGGTTACAGGCTTGTTGGATTCCGGAAGCTTAGTGACCCTTGTGCGATCAACCCTAATGGCTGAAGTAAAAGCCACAGGACGTACAGTGGGGGTGGTTTGCATACATGGGGACTGCCGAGACTATCCCACGGGGGTTGTCACCATCACAGCACCCTGCGGTCAGGTGCAACATGAGGTGGGACTTATGAACACTCTTCCCTATGACGTGATCCTAGGAAGGGATCTGCCGTATTTTTGGACTCTAGGGAAGGGGCCTCCTAAGTCCCCTCAGGTATTGGACAGTCCGGGACCTGAGCCCGACAATCCCGAATCTGGGACGCCTGCCGTAGGGGTCCCCATGATAGGGACAGTATGTGAACCCGATAGGTCGCCCCTAGAGGTATTGGCAGGAGAGGCTGAGATGGTCGAGCCCATCCCGGAGTTGGAGGCGTCCCCGGATACGTTTGGGACAGCCCAACTCCAGGACCCTACATTAATACATGCCCGGAGTCGGGTGACAGTGGTTGACGGGGTGGCACAGCTGCCCGGTGCCCAGGTAAGGTACCCCCATTTCGCTCTTAAGCAGGATTTACTCTACCAGGTAGATGAAATACGGGGCGTGGGGGTAGAGCAGTTGGTGGTGCCCCAGCCGTATCGCCGGCGGGTCCTCGACTTGGCTCATAAACACCTGATGAGTGGCCACCTAGGGGTCAAGAAAACGCAGGAGCGAATATTGCAAAGGTTCTATTGGCCCGGGGTCTTTGGGGAGGTAAAACGGTTCTGCGAAACCTGCCCGGAGTGTCAGCTTACCGCACCCCTGGCCCACTTTCGCAGTCCGTTGGTACCGTTACCCATTATAGAAGTCCCTTTTGAACGGATAGGGATGGATCTGGTGGGGCCCCTCGTAAAGTCCGCTCGAGGGCACCAACACATCCTAGTGATCGTTGACTATGCCACCCGGTATCCAGAGGCGATACCTCTCAGACATACTGCGGCGAAGCTTATATAGCTCGGGAGTTGTTTTCTGTGTTCTGCCGGGTGGGGTTGCCCAAGGAGATCCTTATGGATCAGGGGACCCCATTCATGTCTAAAGTGACCAAAGAGCTATGCCGGCTACTCCAGATCAAGCAGTTGCGTACGTCTGTGTATCATCCTCAAACGGACGGTTTAGTGGAGCGATTCAATAAAACCCTGAAAACCATGCTCAAAAGGGTGATTTCCAAAGACGGGAAAGACTGGGATATGATGCTTCCCTATTTGATGTTTGCCATCCGATAGGTGCCACAGGCATCCACGGGGTTTTCGCCTTTTGAGTTGTTATACGGGCGACATCCCCGGGGATTGTTGGACCTGGCAAAGGAAACATGGGAGCAGGAGCCCACCCCCCATAAAAGTGTGATTGAACACATTTTAGGAATGCAGAACCGCATAAGCGCGGTCATGCCAATTGTGAAGGAGCATTTACAGGAGGCTCAGGCCGCGCAAAGCGGCCGCTACAATAGACAAGCCACCGTGCGGACCTTTAACCCCGGGGATCGGGTGTTGGTATTGGTCCCCACGGCAGAGAGTAAATTCCTGGCTCAGTGGCAAGGCCCCTACGAGATAAAGGAAAGAATCAGGGTAGTCAACTATAAGGTATTGCAGCCCGGTAGCCGGAAACCTGAACAAATATATCATGTCAAACTGTTAAAACCTTGGCAGAAATGGGAAAGCCTGAAGGTTGATTTTTCCCCATCTCCCTCCTCTTCGGGTCATTCAAACCCGGCTCCAGCGACCTCCGGAGAGGACGAACCGGAAGTAAGGATTGGAGAAGCCCTCACCAAGCAACAGAGGCGAGAGGCCAGACTGCTGGTTCAGCAGAACCCCGATGTCTTCTCCGAGCTGCCTGGTAGGACCAGTCTGATACGACATGACATTGTCACCGAGCCTCACCTGAAGGTACGCCTGAAGCCATACCGGGTACCGGAAGCTCGAAGACAAGCCATATCAAAGGAAGTGAAGACAATGCTACGCCTGGGGGTCATCGAAAAATCCCGGAGTGAATGGGCTAGTCCCATTGTCCTAATACCAAAACCCGATGGCTCCTTAAGGTTCTGCAATGACTTTAGGAGATTGAACGAAATATCCAAGTTCGATCTCTACCCCATGCCCCGGGTGGATGAGCTGATTGATAGGCTGGGACAGGCACGATATTTCACCACGCTCGACCTGACCAAGGGGTACTGGCAGGTGCCACTGACTGAGTCCGCCAAGGAGAAAACCGCTTTTGTTACGCCGGAGGGTCTCTTCCACTATGTTGTCTTGCCTTTTGGGTTACATGGCGCTCTGGCCACGTTCCAGAGGTTGATGGACTTGGTGCTGGAACCCCACCAGGCGTATGCATCAGCGTACCTTGATGACATCATTATTTACAGCTGTGAGTGGCATACCCACTTGGAACAGATACAAGTGGTGGTGAACGCGCTCCGAACAGCCGGATTGACAGCCAATCCCAAGAAATGTGCGTTGGGGCTCACGGAAGCCCGCTACTTGGGCTACGTAATAGGCCAAGGAGTGATTAAGCCCCAAATTAACAAAGTTGAGGCGATCCAGAAGTGGCCTAGACCCCTGACCACGAAGCAGGTTAGGGCCTTCCTGGGTATCGTGGGGTACTACAGGAGGTTTGTAAAAAATTTTGCGGGACTATCGGCCCCCTTGACGGACCTTCTCAAAGGCAAGAAGTCCGTCATGGTGCGCTGGACTCCGCAGGCCGAGGACTCCTTCCGGGCCCTGAAGGGGGTCCTGTGCGGACAGCCCGTTCTTGTCAACCCTGATTTCCGGAAGGAGTTCGTAGTACAGACTGACGCCTCTGAGGTCGGCCTGGGGGCAGTGCTGTCTCAGGTGGTTCAGGGGGAGGAACACCCCGTCACCTTCTTAAGCAGGAAGCTCACCCCTCCCGAGCGGAATTATAGCGTAGTGGAGAAGGAGTGCCTGGTGATCAAGTGGGCCTTGGAGTCCCTACGCTATTACCTGCTGGGACGGCAGTTTCGCTTGGTGACTGATCACTCTCCGCTGGTCTGGATGAGGTCCGCCAAGGAACGGAATGCCTGGGTTACCCGGTGGTTCCTTTCTCTACAGAACTTCTGGTTTACGGTTGAACACCGGGCCGGTAGGTTGCAGGGCAACGCCGATGCCTTGTCCCGCGGCCCGTGTTTGATGGCGGGAGTTCAACCCCGCACGCTTGAACTGAGGGGGGGGGTATGTGAGACTGTGACCGGGGTTGTCTATGACGGCCGGTACGTCTCGCCCCGGTTGTGCTCCCTCCATGTATAGAAAGCAACTCCACTCCAGGGTTAATGCTGTTTCCCTGCAGGCTGAAAGGAGGGTTAAAAGGAAACAGGAACATGGGCGTGGGTCCCTAGTGTGAGGGAGTGAACACAACTCCCTGAGTTTCTGCCAGAGAAACACATGTGTGCTGTTTTGGACTTTTGTTTGTGCAATAAACTGTGTGCTGTGACCATTGGTGCCTGGATCCCGTGTCTTCTGCCGCGCAGCTGACCACGCTACCTCACAATATATATAGATAGATAGATGGATGGATGGTTAGATGGATGGATAGATGGATACATAGATAGATACATAGATAGATAGATAGATGATAAATAGATAGATGGATAGAGAGGTAGATAGATGGAGGGATGTATAGATTGGTGGATAGATAGATAGATAGATATCTGTTTAAAAAATAGTAGAACAGCTCCATCATTGCATTGGATAAGTTGAAAAAGGTTCTGAAGAGCCAAAATGTTGCTACTGGGTTAAATAAAGTCCATATTTTTTGCATTTATCATAGACTCCTGCCTATATTTTTATATTTTTTTTATATATACAGATAAAAAAAATTGTCATTAACAATTAAATCAATCCGGTAGATAGCTGTCTGTATACTTATCCTCATTGCTATTCATTCTTGTTCAGCTCCAAGTGCTGGATTCAGAAATCACCAGGCAGCACATTTACATTTTTTCGTCAGGGGTCTAAACTTTTATTGTTTTCCGATCTGGGGTCTGATTTAATTTAGAGGGTCTAAAATTAAAATGGGGGTTTGAAATCAAAATATATTACTGAAGTTTATTCCAAAGTGTGAATATATTTAGAGGATCTGATTTTGAGTATAAAATAATAGAGGTCTGATCTTCGATATCAAATTAATTAAGAGGCCTGTCTGAGGCCTCTGCCACACTCACGTGCCTCCGGTCCGTGTGTGCCTTTTTTTCACATACCGGAGACACGGGCCCACGTGGTCCTATGTATTGTTATTGTTTTGGACACACGTAAGTATTCAGGAACGGAACGTGTGTCCGTTCCGTACTTACGTGTGTCCGTTTTTTAAAACCGCTGACATGTCCGTGTTGCTCCGGCAGCACGGGTGTCACACGGCCCGCACCCGTACCACACGGATGTAGTGTGGATGCGGGCCCGTGTGACACGCACCGGAGAAAGACACGTGTCAGTGTAAAAATAATAAAAACACATACTCACCTCCACCATACCTGCAGTCTCTGCCACGGGTGTCCCCTGCATCCGTCCCCCAGTGAATTTGAAGAACGCTTCTTCTTCACTGGGGGCCGGAAGCAGCGTCAGCGTGGCGTGGCTTTGGCCGGATGCTGTCATTCAGCACCACTGACAGCGCCTGATGATGCAGGTAAGGCGAGGCTTTCCATTCTCCGTGTGTTTATTATGTATAAGAACACACGGAGAACACGTACGTGCCATAAACACGGCACACGGGGACAAAACCACCCCTTTAACACGTACGTGACAAAAACGTTACGTTTTGTCACATAAATGTGGCAGAGGCCTTAGGTTTGATATTAATAAAGGAGTGCGTACAGATGTTTTATGTTACTGGTCTGGTCTGTATACTGATATGTTTATAGGGATCTGGTCTCAATATATGGGGTCTGCATATATTCAGCAAGTCTGATAGGTGGATGGACACTTTTTGAGGCAGTCAAAAAAGTTTTCTAGTGCTTCAGGAAAAACTCCTTCTTTGGAATGTTTTGGAGGAGAATTCGTTTCCTGAAATGGTTTTGAAGAGTTTTGTTTTTTTGGGGTTTTTTTAAGGTGTTCTACGAAGTTTTTTTTTTTCTCCTGAATCATTACTTGTAGCCTTTTGATAAAACAGTCCCTAGTTTCCAAGATCTATTAATTAAAGTGACCTTTAAAATTAACTTTGTGGAAAATCCTTTCAAAGCACCACTCCAGCACTGAAAATAATAATAATAATAATAATAATAATAATATTTATTCATTTATAAACCCCGCACCTCCCCACCCCTGCCAATGGAGTGGTGCTTTATGGGTTTTAATTAATTCAGGTATTTAGTTTGTAGCCTAAATTAAATGTAGATTTCCTATTTTATATATTGAAATAAAGAAACTTATTTTACTGGAGGATTCAGTACTTGCACTCTCTTGAGCCGGGGGGGTTTAACTGGATTTCTTCCACTTTATTTACGGCGTATAATTATGCATTTTGGGTGAGTGTGAATGTTTCTTTTGAACTATATCATTATGTCTGGTCAGGGTCTGACTGGATATACAGTACAGTATGTGTTTGACGATAATAGATGGATCTGTTCTGAAGCCAGGTATTAATATAGGGGATCTGAATAAACTTAAGGGGTCTGGTCTAGGGTCTGAAATAAATATACCATCAGTAAAGCATACTGGTTATATGTTCCGATAAACTAAATTTCAACTACAATGCTGCATCTATCTATTTATTATGTTTCCTACAATTACCGTATATTCCCGAGTATAAGCCGACCCGAGTATAAGACGAGGCACGTAATTTTACCACAAAAAACTGGGAAGACTTATTGACTCGAGTATAAAGCTAGGGTGGGAAATGCAGCTACTAGTAAATTTCAAAAATAAAAATAGATACCAGTAAAATGTAACGTGCCCATATTGTCCCCTGTTTTAATGTGCCTATATTGTCTCCTGTAGTAATGTGCCCATATTGTCTCTTGTAGTAATCTGCCCATATTGTCTCCTGTAGTAATGTGCCCATATTGTCCCCTGTTTTAATGTGCCCATATTGTCTCTTGTAGTAATGTGCCCATATTGTCTCCTGTAGTAATGTGCTCATATTGTCACCTGTAGTAATATGCTCATGTGTATCTCCTGTAGTATTGAGCAGTCTGGTAATGTGTCCATTTGAATTGTCCTCATTCTGGTCCCCTTCTTATCCCCTATTATGCCGTTGTTCACATACACACACAAAAAAAAAATATTCTCACCTGTCCTCTGTTCCCGCGGTGCCCTCTTAACTGCTTCTTGCAGACCACAGGCTCAATAGATCCCTTGGTGATCGAGGCCGATGTAGGGGCCACCGCTATTGTTGCGGCCGGTGCAGGACCCTCACTCGAGTATATGCCGATGGGGGCGTTTTCAGCTTCTGATACAGGTCACGTTAGGGGTTAATTCTTCCTGCCTCGTTCTGGAGGTCAGGCTACTTTATTAGGGCATTGTTTCTCTGGGACTACGCCAGTGATATTTCTGGCTCTACTGTGTTCTGCTCATGAGTGACCTGTTGTCTGCCCTACCCCCCTCCTGACCTCTGTGTTCACATGACCTGTTGTTAACCTCCTCTGTTCTCTGTTTCCCTCTTATCAGTGTTTCTCCCGCTGTCTCCCTTCAGCTCCCTGCTCGTCTGTCTCCCTGTTCGTTCCTCATCTGTTTACCTTGATTCCGTTCTTGTCTTCCCATTCTCCCTCGCTTCTGAGTTCTGATTTCCCGGCTACTGACTGTTTGCTTCCCTCTGACTACGTTTAGACTTTGCACCTGTGTATTTACAATACCTCATGTTGTGATACGGCTTTCTGACGATTCTACTGCCTTCTGGTGGGCTTGACTAGTATTATCTCTGCTAGGGAATTCTCTGCTCATACGGTTTCTCCACTCTAACGCCCCCTCGTGGCTTACCTGCTAACTACCTTCTCAGGTAGTTTCAGGAATCCTCTCTGTCCCACATTACTGCGCTGTACTGCTATTGTACATCTTAGAGTACAGCGTGACATCCAGCTAATTAATCTATCTACCTACCTACCTATCTATCCATCTAATATATCTATCTATCCATCTATCTATCTAAGCTATCTATCTATCTATCTATCCATCTAATATATCTTTCTATTTATCTAATATATCCATCCATTTATCTATCCATCTATCTATCTTATACATGGGACCCATACGATATATGTATATGTCAAAAATATAATATAAAGAAATCCTATTAAAACAAAAGTACAAATGTTATAGATAATGTGCAAACTGTGTCTACCCTTTATATGAATACATAATAAACCTCCTTTAACACTATACTTTTAGATTTTTCTTAGCAATGGTAGAAGAGATTATTCTCATGTATGTAGAGAAGAGAGGACCTATTACATTTAGATTTGCAATATCAGATTATGTGAGGTCAGTAATTAAACCCCCTAAGGCTTTCCTGAATTGTACAGTGTGTAATATTGACTCATTATATGAACATCCCTTTCTAATTTTATATATCATCCTGATTAAAAAATAAAGCTTGCTGTTATAATATACATAAACAGGCACATTAATCCTGAGTGCCATAGGTTTCTTCTTTGGAGAACAAGCAAATGGTTACAGCGTTGTCATTTATTTCATTCATTTCTATGAGGCTAGCACAGCACAGGATAGATAGTTGTGTACACATGCTTTACTGTAGAACAATTTATTCAAAAGGTGTAAAATATATAAATAGTGTCCATTTCTGTATCCATGAAGAATTGGTAAAGATGGCCTCGATTCAATAATGTGATTACACCAGACTCTGGCATAAATTGCTTTGAAAAATAAAGTTCCCAAATTTTTCCACAACACTGAGTTGTCCAAAAATTTGGCGAGTTTTAGTATTTTCACTTTTAGTTTTTCCCAGCTCTACGAAAATGGCAGAAGTGTGATGGGACAGCAGAAGCTCGGGGGCTGTAACTAATTCATGATGAGCTGTGGCATTCCTGGCTGGAATGATGAGTCAAAATTGTTGGTACCCCTCGTTTAATGAAAGAAAAACCCACAATGGTCACAGAAATAACTTGAATCTGACAAAAGTAATCATAAATAAAAAAAAATATGAAAATAAACAAATGAAAGTCAGACATTGCTTTTCAGCCATGCTTCCACAGAATTAAAATATAAAACTCATGAAGTAGGCCTGGACAGAAATGATGGCACCCTCCTCCTTCTCCTCCTCCTCCTTCTCCTTAACTTAATATGTTGTTGCACAACCTTTTGAGGAAATCACTGATATCAAACGATTCCTATAACGGTCAATGAGACTTCTGCTCCTCTTGACAGGTATTTTGGCCACTACTCAAGAGCCAACTGCTCCAGTTGTCTCTTGTGTGAAGGTTGCCTTTTCCAAACGACATGTTTCAGCTCCTTCCAAAGATGCCCAATAGGATTTAGGTCAGGGCTCATAGAAGGCCACTTCAGAATAGTCCAATGTTTTCCTCTTAGCCATTCTTGGGTGTTTTTATCTGTGTGTTTTTCGGGTCATTATCCTGTTACAAAACCCATGACCTGCAACTGAGACCAAGCTTTCTAACACTGGGCAGCACATTTCTCTCTAGAATCCCTTGATAGTCTTGAGATTTCATAGTACTCTGCACAGATTAAAAACACCCAGTGCCAGATGCAGCATAGCAGCCCCAGAACATAACAGAGCCTCCTACATGTTTCACAGTAGGGACAGTGATATTTTCTTGATATGCTCCATTTTTCTGTCTGTGAACATAAAGCTGATATGCCTTGCCAAAAGGTTCCATTTTTGTCTCATCTGTCCATAGGACATTCACCCAAAAACTTTGTGGCTTGTCAACATGTAGTTTGGCAAATTCTGGGAGTTTGGCTACAGTCCACTGGATCTTAAATTTCTGAATAATATGTGCAACTATAGTCACAGGAACATCAAGCTGCTTGGAGATGGCCTTATAACCTTTACCTTTAAGATGCTTGTCTATAATTTTCTTTCTAATCTCCTGAGACAACTATTTCCTTAGCTTCCTCTGGTCCATGTTGAGTGTGGTACACACCATTTCACCAAACAGCACAGTGAATATATGTAGCCCTATATACAGGTTCACTGACTGATTACAAGATTGTAGTCACCTGTTATGCTAATTAGTGGACACAACTTGATTTAACATGTCCTTTTTGTCACATTATTTTCAGGGGTATCATCACTTCTGTACAGGCCTTTTTCATGCGTTTTATGTTTTTGAAAGTTATGTGGAAGCATGGTTTAAAAGCAATGTCTGACTTTCATTTGTTCATTTTCATAGATATTGTTATTTATTATTACACTTGTTAGATTCAATTATTTCTGTGACCATTGTGGGTTTTTCTTTCATTAAACGAGGGGTACCAACTTTTTTGACCATGTGTGTATATAGACGACCAGTGTGCATGGCTGGGATGTTATACAGAGGACCAGTGTGTGGGGGGGATATTATACAGAGGAGCATTTTCTGTGGGGGGGATACTATACAGAGGAGCAGTGTGTGTGTGGGGATATTATACAGAGGGGCAGTGAGTGCGGTATATTATACTGCAATGTGTGTGTTGGGATGGGATATTATACAGAGGGGCAGTGTGTATTGTGATAAATTACACAGTGTGGGCGAGATATTATGAAGAGGGGCTGTGTAGAGGGTATATTATGGACAAGGGTGCTGGAGAGGTTTTATTACGGACAGGGGCAGTGTAGCGGGTGTATTATTAATTTACTGAGGTAAATACTTAATTGTCTGGAACTACGTTATGGATGCTGACACTTTTGGCCATGACTGTGTGTGTGTGTGTGTGTGTATGTGTAAATAATATATATATATATACGCACCTTTTTCCAAGCATGGCAGTGAGAGTGGGGAATGTTTGAGCGGTGGAGGTGGAGCTGGGGTGGAGCCTTGGTGGAGTCCCAAGGGGGCCCAAAAAGTTTGCCAGTATGGGGCCCTGAAATTCCTAGTGGCAGCCCTGCTCATGAATATTTGCTGAACTGATTGCAGACCCGGAAGCAAGTGTGACAGCAACGCCATAGACAGCTAAGAGTACATGTTCATGCTGTCCCTAAAGCCTGCTTTACACGCTGCAATGTATCTTACAATGTGTCGGCGGGGTCACGTCGTAAGTGACGCACATCTGGCATTGTAAGTTACATTGCAGTGTGTGACAGGTACGTGCGATTGTGATTGAACGTTAAAATGTTCATTGCATACACATCGTACCTTTCTCTAGAATTGCACCTCAGGTTGTTCATCGTACCCGGGGTAGCACACATTGCAGTGTGTGACACCCCGGGAACGATGAACAGATCTTACCAGCGTCCTGTGGCTCCCGGCCCACAATGCGGAAGGAGGGAGGTGGGCGGGATGTTTACGTCCCGCTCAGCTCCGCCCCTCCGCTTCTATTGGCCGGCTGCCGCGTGACGTCGATGTGACGCCGAACGTCCATCCCACTCCAGGAAGTGGACGTTCGCCACCCACATCGAGGTCGTATGGAAGGTAAGTACGTGTGACGGGGGTTAATCGTATGTGCGGCACATTCAACAAATTGAACGTGTCACACATACAATGGGGGCGTTGCACATCGCATACGATATCGTATGCGAAATTGCAATGTGTAAAGCAGGCTTAACACTGCATTCCTTGGAATCTAGGTGACCTTGCCATATAATTTCCCTTATACTTTCTGCAAGATCTGTGCTTGCTTTTATTAAATAATTTTGTATTGAGCACATGAACGGACACATTTTCATTCACTGAATTGATCAATGAAGTTTCCTATTGATTGATAGCAAGCAGCGATTTCTAACTCCATCAGAAATTAGTATAGTTATAGGCATTGGAAAATTGTGTAACTTTCCAGTATATAAATAATAACATTTGTTTGCTGAACCCCTATAATTGCAGATTATTGTGAATTTGGCCACATGAGTAGATTCCACAGCAGGTTGTGTTTATAGTTAGAAAATGTTAGATTTTCCTGTTTAAGACCTAAATGTAAAGCCCATGTGATGCCAGCTTCATTTTTTAATCAGATGCTTGAAATAATTTGAAATAGTTGCAAATTGCTGATGCGGTGGGTGTGGAGAGCCTATTAGCACTCAGCAGTATGTGAGCCATTGAATAAATCACACAGGCTTAGAAGATTTAAAATGAATTCAATTTTGCTTTTATTCATTTCTCATAGAAAGTCATGTTCTACAAGTAATTCCTTCCTCTTTAAGATCCGTTGTGATTTATGGCTACTATTAGGCATAAGCATGCAGAAATTGTATGAAGTCTGAAAATCAGCGCTAGTTATGAGGCATATAATTCCACAAGTCTGGGTTTTACTTACCATGGAAGGTTGCGTTGTTCTTTATCTACGCCAGGTGTAGTGATAAGAATATCAGATACAAATAATGCCACTTACAAACGTCTATGTGAACTCCTTGGGATTCTGTGACAACTGATGATAGCAATTCGAGGAATTCTTTCAGACAATGTTTATCTGCAGGAGTTATAGTAAAGAAGAATTAAATGGGTTAAACTGTTCTAAAACGGATTTGTTATCGAATTTCACAATACAAACTGCATACAAATATTACATAGATCTCTTACACCTAATGAGACTGGTGTACTTACTTTGAAAATGCTTGTTAGAATGGGTGCATTTTTTTAATACTTTCCTATTAGATATTTAAAGGAACAGTGTGTTATGAGGGCTGACGGTTTTGCAAATAATATTAATAACTGGATTTGCAAACGTAGCCCAGAGTCCATGGTGCAGCGAGATAGCTGCTGCTAAATAACCCAAAGGGCAAGGCAGATCTAGCGACAAAAGTTATGTTAGGCTAGTTTTACACTTGCGCTATTTTGACGCAAATGGAATCCATCACTAATGTAGTACAGTTCATTTATTTACAGTGGAAGCGCGTTACTATGGCGCGTGTGTGTGTCATGCAGTACCCGCTTTTGTCCACACGATGTCGCGCTTCCACTGTAAATAAATGAACTGAACTACATTAGTGACGGATTCCGTTTGCGTCAAAATAGCGCAAGTGTGAGTGGGCGTTAATATGCCCTAGCGCTCCATGTGTTACACCACACAGGGAAGAGGGAAAACTGGCAATAACCCCTGTTAGCGGCACAGGGGATATGCAAATTAACAGAGTCGTTGTAACCTCTGTTGGTAGTCACAGAGGCTACGCAGTAGGGGAAAGAAAAAATGTAGGTGAAAGCAAACCGTGCTATATGTATTCCCACACAGGTGAACCACCGGTAAGTGGAGTAACCCTCTCACTATCCGGGTAGCAGTGCGTGCGGTACCTGCCTAGCAGTCTGCTCTAGTTGCGGAGTAACCTCACGCCGAAGCCAGACTGCAGTCTTGCAGAGCACCTGTCTAAGCTGCCTGAACAAGTTGTGGAGTAACCCTCTCACAGGAATCAGGCAGCGGTGACCACAGCACCTACCTAAGCGACCTGCACTAGTTGCGGAGTAACCCTCTCGCAGGACTACAGGTCACGGTATAGTGGGAGCTAATAGCGGGTGTACACGTGGAGCCAAGATGGCGGGCATCCACACACATTCATCAGCAAACAGAGGATGATCAAAGCACGCTGCCATGCTTTCAGCCACACTATTTAAAGGCTAAGCCACGCCCCTGGCAGCATCATCGGTGATGTCACCAACGAGCCAATCAGGCGGCGCCACATCATTAGGTCTGCTGATGCCAGATCACCAATCACAGCTCGCCACGTCACGGGCATGCCCAGTACCGTAAATTTCAGAAGCTTTGCTTCCTTCAACTGCACATGTGCTGCAGCATTCACTATGCTGCTAGGAACAAAACCTCCCACAAGAACCTTGACATCACGTGTCCAGGTTGGGCACCAAATTCAACAGTGAAGCTAAGCAACAGTCTGGGTGGCTGAGACCAAATGGGAGACTGCTGGAACCAAAGCTTCCCTGGGCTCAGCTTCAGAACCAGAACCAACCTAACACAGTGAGATGCTCAATTTAATATCAGGATTATACTGTTATTTTAACATAGGTTTTCAAGGCAAGTTTACCAGCCTCATTAGGCCTAAAATCTCCAGGTCTAGAATATATTTAATTTATTTTTTATTTTGAAAACAAGTGAAAGATTTGCTTACCATTATTGACAAGAAGGTGTCAGCTCTAATGACATGGCTTTTTTCTAGCTAATTCCTGCTTTTATGATTATATATCAATTCTAAAGCATGTTTACGTCAAACTATGTGCTGTGCTGTTCCTCCTTGATCATCCTTGAAATGTATGAATAAATTAACAACTGGGTGTTACCGTTCCTGTCTGATCAGTGCTGACAGAGATAGGTTAGGAGGGGACACACCCCATTGACAAAGGGAATAATAAGGCCAAGTTAAAATAAATTAATTCATACATTTCCTTGAGAATTTTTAAAGGGACAGCACAAAGTAGAAATATGGAAAAAGATTCTCCACCATTGAAATATTCAATAAATTTGAAATACATATCCTCCTAATGAATGCCAGGCTGTGTACCAGTAGTGTTACTGATAGTGATTGACAGACCCGGACTGTAAAATACCGGATCCACGCAGCTTCAAAAGTATCTGGGTGCCAGGCCTGGGCTCAGAGTTCTCAGGGACCTCTGGCTAATGATCGGGGTCCGGCAACTCGGGAAATAAAAAATAATTAAAGGAAAAATAAAAATGAAGCAAGTGCTACTGATTCTCCATCGCAGCTGTAAGTGCTTCCGGGCCGCTCACTCTTTTTCCGGGGCACCTAATTAGCCTTACCCGCCCATTGTCAGTCCTGGCGTCTTATTGGTTGCAGTCAGACTGCGCCCCCAGCCTGTGTGACAGAGTGTCTGCCTGCTTGCAATCACAGACCATGTCTGCGGGTCACTGTAGATTGGAGTTAAAATAAATAAAAAAAGAAAATATAGTCATAGGGTCTCCCCGTATTATGATACCCAACCTTGATAAAACATAGGGCTACAGGCTGCAGTCCCCAGCCATGCACTTATCTTGGCTGTGTAACAAAATAAGAGGAACCGCATGCAGCATTTTTTACTATTATTATTATTATTATTACTATTATAATAAATAATTATTTAATACCTGTGATCGGAGGTAATCTTTCTTCAGCTTTATCATAGCTGAGTATCAAAATTGAAGGGGGGGGACCACATGCTGTTTTTTAAATTGCTTATTTAAATTAAAAAAAAAAAGCTGCACAGAGTTCCTCTGATTTTGATACACAGCCAAGATAAGCACATGGCTGGGGCTGCAGCCTGTAGCCGTATGCTTTATCTGTGCTGGGTATCACAAAATGAGGGGACCCTATGATTTTTTTTTTTTAATTTATTTATCTTTATTCCAATCTACAGTGATCCGCAGATACGGTCTGAGATTGCAAGCAGCCAGACACTCAGGAATGGGACCTGTCTGACTGCAACCAATCACAAACGCCAGGACTGGCATTGGGCATGGGAAGCAGTGAATATGCATGAGTGATAATAAGCAGCCCTGAAAGTAAAATGAGCTGCCAGGAAGCAGATACATCCGCGCTGGAGACTATCCCTTCTACCACCATTTTTAGGAGTCAGATTCTAGTCCCCATAGACTTGTATGGGGATTGGCGTCTGCCCAGATATCAGGGATCAAGTTGGTTTTTTTTGTTTTTTTTAAATCCGGTCCTGGATATCTGCAAGTTTGCCCCATCACAAGTTACCAATTGTAGGAGGCTTGATAAAATGGAGTTAAAGGGGTTATCCAATCTCTAACATAAAAAAACAGTTATAAAATATTCTATACTCACCAATTCTGTCCCTGGAAAATCCAACGCTGATGGCTCAAGGGTTCCCCCTCCCCAAGGGTTCCCCCTTCTTTGTATACAAATGGCTAGCAAATAAGCATTGCTGCCAATCATTGTCTTCAGGAATCACTTCATTACTGATGGTATCAGGACCTCTATCATTTAGCCAGTATTTTAGCACATGACAACTGTGGCCACTTTAGCCTGCGGTCACATGCTGGCCAGAGATCAGTGTTGTTAGTTTTTGCTATTTTATACATTTTTGAGCTGTTTTCTAAACAATGTAAAAGTTGAATAACTCTTAAGTATCTAGTGTCTATGTAGGCACATTTATCATTAGCTGGTGCGGGGTCAGGTAGCCTTACCAAAGTTCGTTAGTGTAAGTCCTTCGGGACTGTTGTGCTTCTTTGGTGTCTAACATGTTTTTGGAAGCTATCCTGACTAGCTTTGTGATTCTGTTTTTGTAGTCAGTTACTAATGGATGTGTAGCTAGATATTTGATGTCACATTGGGACACTAATTTGTTTTGAACACTGTTAGGTTAGGTTCGCATTTCCGTTAAATTGTATCAGTCACAATCCGCGGCTCTGGTAAACAACGGAATCCATTTAGCGTATTCCGTTGTATCCCATAGGCTTTTATTAGTGGCGGATTGTGACTGATTACCTTGAGTTGCATCAGCTGCGCCACGGTCAGTCGTTTTTGGACTGGCCGCCGGACGGAAACAACTCAAAATGTAACGTTTTTCGGGCCGTCAAAATTAACGCACTGCTTAGGAATCCGTCACAATCCGTCAAGCTTGTAATGGATGTCTATGGTGCTGGATTCCGTCGTAATCCGTCTTACGATGGAATCCAGCACTAGATTCCGTCATGCTCTACTGAGCATGCCCAGCATGTTTGGCACTCCCACTGGGCTGTCCCAAACACAAACGGATCATGACTGATCCTTCAAAAAATGGACGCACAATGGATGTAACGGAAGCGACGGATCAGTTTTTTCACAGGATTCCTGTGAAAGGAATCCTGTGAAAAACACATCCGTTGCATCAGTTGACATCTAAAAAACGACTGATCTGTTGGTGACGGACCTGACGGATTTAAAACAACGGAAGTGTGAACTTAGCCTTAGATGTCACCATGCCACTGGGAAATCAGTCCCTTGGCATTTCCTATTAGTTGTGTTTTTTTTATTGTTACAGTGTATTGGTTGTGTTTTTTCATATTGAGAATAGAATATTTTTTGGTCTAATTTAGTTTAACGGTGGTCCTGCTCTTCAACTAGCTCCCAGATGGGCTGCCTGCAGGCTTACATTGTAAAGTACATAATTAAGGATGGAAACTTTTCCATGAATGACATTAGTACAGTTTTATGTAAGACAATTTGTTGTTTAGGTTTAGTACAGCATTAATATTGCATCATGCTTATTCTTCCTACTATTGCCAGATTCTCTGATTTGTAGCTGGCGCCTCTTAGTCTCTCGGCAAACAACATTTCTTTTTTTATGATTAGACTGATTGATGCTCCGTTCATAACAAGTGGGTATACAGATAAATGTGAATCATTATATATATATTTGTTTTTAAACAGTGTCAATGTTAACACATTCTAATGAAATGTCAGAAAATAATCCTCAAACTATGCCTATGACTTGTTCAATGTCAACATTAACGTCTGTGAAATGACTATGACATTCCGTATTATAATTGAACAACTAATAAGTAAGTCAGCCACAGTGTACTAGCAATAAATTGCATCTCAAAAGGGGGAGGGTCAAAAGGATACAATATAATGATATATATCTTACTTGTTTGGAAACAAGTCTGGGCAGAGGGCATATTAATAATGTAGACTCCCCATAACAAGCATACTGGTCAATGGCCTGATTGTCAAAGACACACGATTTACATTAGTACAAACAGAAGTATTTATAGAAAGGATGACTAACAAGAGTGGAAAGATGGCATCAGACCACAATTTATTTTACAACCTGCCATTAAGAGGTTGTTTAAGGATCCTTCATTGCAACAAAGAATCAATATTTCTTAAAGGGTTATTCCTGCAATCGCATTAGTTTTCACTAGGCTCAATAAATACAGAATTATTGTTAACATGCAGATTTAGCAAACATAACATTTCTAACATAACATAATTTTTTTCTTGTACATTGCTTCTCCTCAGTGCTGCAGACCCCTCTCTCCTGTGTGCTCTACACTAGCCCTGCCTCACTGAGTTACCATCAAGTGAATCAAAATGTGGAATTCACCTTACGCTTCTGAGCACACTCAGTACCCTGCCTGGCCGTTCTGATGTCACAATCTACAACAGCATAGCTGTCTGTGTGGCTTTGGATCATTCTTACCTGATTAATATCAAAGCTCAACTTTCAATTACTATGCAATTCTAAACTATGTTTGTTAGCTGATGCAGAGAGATCAGTAAGGTGAAACTGTAAATGATGCTTTGTCGATGCATATGTAAAAAGATAATATTCTGTCATATGGATAAAAAAAAACAGCATTTGGAGTTTCACATCACTGATTGGTTAGCAGAAGGCAACAAACAACTCACCTCCTCAAATCACTTTTATATACTTCCCCATTATGCTGTATATCACTCCTCTCAGGCCAATGTATACAGCCCCATCCTGAAGTACATCACTTCTCTCAGTTGAATATATACCAGTCCCATCCTGCAGTATTTCTCTCTTATTTTAGCCCCTTTATACACAGCCGCATCCTGTATTAACTCAATTTTAGCCCTTATACACAGCTTCATCCTGCAGTATACCACACTTTTACCCTCTATATACAGCCCCAACCTAGAGTAATTCCTCTCAGTCTATATACAGCCTCGTCCTGCAGTATATCATTTTCCTTAACCCCCTCTATACACAGCCCCATCATGAAGTACATTGCTACTTTTAATTACAAAACACACATACCAACGTTTCCTGATATGAGTTCCTTACTTTAATAAAGTAGGCTTAGCCTCTCCGCATGACATCATGCCTCAGAGGAGCAGCTCAGTGACATGTCCCAAAGCATAGTCATGCTGGCAGAAAAAAGCTGGGAGAGACTGCACTGAGCATCATCGACATGTAGCACTGGTACTACAGCAGAACAGGTCCAATGGTAACTACAGTCTGGAGTGGTATCCTTTTTAAAAAAGAGAGAAATAACAGTTTGATACCATATTGATTAATGTAATACCATAATGAATTTAATATCAAAATGTTGTAAAAAAAAATCTTCTTTCCTATGGCCAACACATGGCAGATACATTCTATATTTATTAAGGAGCACTTAGGCATCCTTCCAGGGCATTGAAGATGCGACTAAACTATATATTTTAAAGGCTTTTCCTAATTATATCACCATTTAGAATATATTCACATCCTTGATGAGCTTAATGATGATGTTGGGACTTATTGCTATCCCCTGACATAAAGGGAATTTGAGCAAATTTTTTGCTAGTGGCAACATATTTGTACTCAAGAGACTCATGCTGGAATGTGTAGTATGTGACGGAGCCAATCCACATGGCCGTGTCACTGTGGTGGACAGATCACGGTACTGTAAAAGAGGGAAGGGACACTATGTGGACAGCCTAGGACAAGAAAAATGTCTCCAGGACTGTCTTATGTAAAATAAAATAGAAAATCATGGAACTTTTATATGATGCATAAAGTTTTAATAGTGATCCAAAGTATAACGAATATGGATGTTTTGATCTGACACTACTGTTATAAGAACATACTGCGAAAATAGAAAATTGGTATAATTAATGCCAGAAGCAGCAGCGGCTAAAGCAAACAAGATTTTAGGGTATATAAAAAGAGAGATTAGATCCCGTGATCACAACGTATTGTTACCCCTCTATAAATCACTTGTAAGGCCACATCTGGAATATGGGAACCAGTTTTGGGCTCCACATTTTAAAAAGGACATTCAGAAGTTAGAGTCAGTTCAAAGGCGGGCAACTAGACTATTACAAGGGATGGAGGCCGCCCATATGATGACAGGTTGAAAAAGTTAGAAATGTTTAGCTTAGAAAAAAGACGTCTCAGAGGAGATCTCATTTATATGTATAAATACATGTGTGGTCAATATAAAGGACTGGCACATGACTTATTTCTTCCAAAGACAGTACTAAGGACCAGGGGGCACTCACTGCGAGTGGAAGAAAGGCGATTCCGACACCTAAATAGGAAAGGGTTCTTTACAGTTGGAGCTGTCAGACTGTGGAATGCCCTACCACAAGAGGTAGTAATGGCAGATACTATAACAGCTTTTAAAAAAGGGCTGGATGATTTCCTCAGTACACAAAACATTGTTGGTTATAAATGACTTAGTGACTAAATGTAGAACTGGTGGAGGAAGGTTGAACTAGATGGACCTAGGTCTTTTTTCAACCTAAGTAACTATGTAACTATGTAACTATGTAACAAAAAATTGTCTTAAAATGCAAAGGTTAATACATAATATAGAACTAATTCATAGAATAGGTATATTTCAGGAAAAAAAATAGAAATAATATATATATATATATATATATAAATATATACAAGTATCCATCTTAGGTCAGCGGTAAGGATCAATACATGTAGCTCTATTTTTATGGTAATTAGTGATGAGCAAGCCCTAAAATGCTAATGTGCTCACACTCACATCGAGCAGGTCAGAAGCTTGGACGGGCTTGACTCAAGAGGCGGGTATAATTGAAGTCAATGGGAAACTCGAGCATTTTTCTGGAAGACCCACCAGGAGAGCTGTGTAGTCACTGAAATTGATGGAAACAGAGCTTAGATAGAATGCGAACAGCATGAGGAAGACGCCTGGATGTATCTCTGACCCCCACCCCCAGGTCGCTGCTGGGAACAAGGTTGTCAGAGTACTACTCCACTTTTACAGACTGATGATGAAACATTCAAAGCCAAAGATAAAATAGATTTTACAGGAAGAAATTTTTAAGAAACATTCCTTCCTATAAAGAAAGACAAAATTATATAGAGAAGAAGAAAATAACACCTTGGCAAACAGCCAGGCCATCTCAAATCGTATTTCCCCATTGTCTATGACTATAGTAGAGAGAGAAGTAAAACGACACCCGCCAGTAGCCACCGGTAAATGTAATTGTAACATTTTACTACCTTATCTAGGCATGTGGGGTGAGTGACATGGTCAGGCACATGTTGTTTAATCTACGAAGGCTGGACTCTGAACCTCACAAAGTCTATGCAGATAAAGCAAGAACTGACAAAAATTAGAAGGAAGAGGGACTCCAATACAGCCTGTATTACACATAACAGAGGGCCTTATACACAGTATGTTAAAATTGTAAGGTAGTGGGACTCCTATACTCAAGAGCACCATCCGTGTGCTATCCGTGTACTGTCCGTATGACATCCATGTGACACATCCTGTAAAAAAATGCATGACACTGGAATTAATGGTTTTTATACGTTAAAGGGAATCTGTCAGCAGGTTTTTTGGTACCTTATCTGAGAGCAGCAAATGTAGAGACATAGACCCTGATTTCAGCGATGTATCAATTGTTTGCTGTCATTTTAATAAAATCATTATTTTCTCTGCTGCAGATCTAGCAGCTATTTGAATATGGAGCTCTATACCCCTGCCCACAACAATGATGGCAGCTTTTTGCCCATATACAATATACACAGAAAGCTGACGATCAAGAATATACTGGACTATCTGGCAACACTTCAAGTAGTCCTCTAATGATAATCTCCTGCTGATTAATTAGTGATTTTATCAAAACTACACTAAGCAGCTCAGGAAGTGACACATTGCTGGAATCAGGGTCTCTTTTTCTACATTATGCTACTCTAAGATGAGTTGGCAAAAACCTGGTGACAGATTCCCTTTAAAGATGTGCAAAGATGGATAGTTGATAATCTAGATGGCAGAAGATGCAAGGGAGCATGGCCACACTCTCAGCCAGAAGGATAGAACAGCAGGGGGTAACGTGGGCTTCAGAAAGATGGCGCTGGAGATAAGCACTATGCACAGGCACCAACTCCGACATCGTCTCACTGAATAGAAAAATTAGCATAGATCCAGTGAGAGGGAGGAACAGGCGGGGGCAGTAATCCAGATGAATACCCGTCCGGTTATTATCTGACAAATTTTTAAACTTCACTTTCTTGGATTTGAAAGCCTAAACATCCGAGATGACCACAAATGGTGTGTAGATAATCTGCCTGATAGTGCCAGTACTGCACTGGCTTTAGGTTATATACAAAAATCCTGATTGGTTTCCTTTAAGCTCCTATGAATTCCTTCATGGATCTAGTTTCTAAAATGGGGTTTCTGATGTTTTGGTACCTCAGGGGCCCTGGAAATGCGATATGGTGCCCACAATCTATTTTAGCCAAATTTGTGTTACAAATTCAAATATTGCTCCTTCTGTTTTGAGCCTTGCTGTTGTCCGAACAAAACTTGGGGTATTGCTGCACTCAAATTAGAGAGGGCAACAAACTCACACCTCTGCTGCCACCACTGGTTTTCGGCTCAGTGCGCGTGATCAGAACATCCTTGGACTCTCGGTCTTGCGCACTACACCAGTTTAAAGCTGGCATGCATACACCCGGATTCATAGTGTGCATGACTGGAAGTCCAGGACTTCTGATCATGCTCACTGAGCCAAAATCCAGCATCTGGTGGGGTAGCAGCAGAGAGTGGTGAGATCGACCATGCCTCTGACGCTATGCATTCATTAGCATGTTCGCATGCCCACATGTCCGTGCTTACATGCTAAGAGGGCCGACTAGCCAAAGGAAGTAACGTCCTCGCGACTAGTCGCTGGCCTCATTAGCATATTATAAAGGATCTTTAGAAATAGTTTTTGTAAAGATTTCTTTATCTGTGCTCCTAGATACAGGGGCAGTTAGGCAGGGATTAGTAATATGCTCCCAGAACTGCTCATGGTTCTGGATGCATATTGCACCTGACAGGTTCACTTTAAATAATTTTTTCTGCTAATCATAGAGGATTTTCCCTTTCATCATTGCACAATTAGGTGGAAAAAGATCATTATAAAGATTTATGTATTGTCACTTTATACAGTGCCTTGAAAAAGTATTTATAGCCCGTAAACCTTTCCCTATTTTTCACGTTACTCCCAAAAACCTGTGTATTTTATAGGGGTTTTATGTGATATATCAACACTAAGTAGTGAGTATTTGTGAAGAATAAAGGAATTATACAATTTTCTAAGTATTTTAAAAATATACATCTGAAAATTGTGATGTGCATTTGTATTCAGCCCCCCTGAGTCAATACTTATACTATACGAATATCATTTTTTGATCATGGATTGAGTAGTGCTACGTGAGATGTTCAAAGCTTGGGTTATTTTTTTATTACCTAACCCTGCTTTACTTCTCTACACAATGTTGCCTCTGACCTGTCTGGTGTGTTCCATGGTTTTCATGATCCTGTTTGATCTCTTTCACAAAACAGCTGTAGTTATACTGAAAATAAATACCTTACACGTAAACTCAATTTACTAATTAGTTGAGTTTTAGAGGCAATTGATCACTCAAGATTTATGGGATATGAATTTTTTATTCAAGGCTCTGTATATGTGTACACTGTAATAAGATTTTCTTTTAGCTGTCATTTTTCCAAATTGAATTAGTCCCCATATTCCCTTAATAACATTGGTGGTTCTTTGCTGCTCTAGTTCAGCTATGTCCTTTTACTCTGGAGCCCGAAACTGTACACAGTATTCTACCTGTGGTCTGAAAAGTAACATATATAGAGGCAAAACTATGTTGTTGTCTTTAGTATCTATGACTCTGTTTATGCATATCATGATTTACTTGCCGTCTATCACAGGTCACTAAAGTTGAGTTTGCAGTTCAATACACTCAAGTTTTTTTCAGTGACAGTTTTAACAAGTGTTAGTACATAATTTTACATTTTAGTTTCTTGGACTAAATACATGACCTTAAATTTATGTATATTAAACCTCAATTACCATTTTTGTGGCCAGTCTCCAGTTTTCCAAAATCCTTCTGTCATATGAAATTATCCTCCTTTGTGTTGATTACCTTGCAGAGCTGAGTTTCATATGCTATTACTGAAATTCCAATTTGTTTTAAGAAGAGGGCCCAATACTGACACTTAGGGTACCGCCCCTAGTTACTGTGACCCAATAGGAGTATGTTCTACTTGTAACTACCTTGTTTTGAACAACTAAGCTAATTGTTAACACAAACACACATACATTTCCCTAGTCATATTTTTTAAAAAAATTTAATTTGGTAAATCTTCTCATGTTTAGTAGTTACCCAACACATAACAAGTAGGTCCTAATTAAGAACATATTAAATAATCTATAAAGCACACAAGCTTGAACAAACTACCACACTGAATAGATCCGAAGTAAGTTTCTATATAAATTGATGTTTAGTTGTTTAATATTATGCAAAGTAAATCCCAAAGTGAAATGAGAGGATATAATAATGTGTCATGGCTACTTGTCCTTCCCATTGTGTGTGTTAATATACAAATCTGTAAGTAATTACCTTACACTGCTGGAAACGTAATGACCCCTTGTAGATGTAATCTTTGATGACAAGTGTACAATTTGATAATGTAACTGAAAAACATTTATTTTCTTTTAATGTATTGTTTTATAAAATTGATCAAGGCTAACTTAAAAAAGGAAGTTATTATATTGGGCAAATATGTTACATTCTCCATGAGGGTTTTTAGGATGCTCCAAAATTCTAAAATAATAATTCTATAAACTTTCTTTAGCTGAGCACACAATGGATTAAAACGCCAGTAATCTGATAACCAACCATAAAATGGTTCCCGTGTCAAGGTCAATTTTAGCTTTGATGGTTGTCAGAATTTTGCTGGTTCTGAGCTACTAATTTAATTTTATAAGGGTCAGGAAGCCTCAGTGTTAAATATAGATCTGATGATCCTAAAAAAGTATAATCTGCTTAAAACAGCGAATAGGATTCCCTTAAGCATACAGCATAAGTGAGGACTGGAGTATTAACTATGATAGGTTGACTTGCCTACATAGACTACTAGTTCGTAAAAAGTCTAAACTATATAACTGAGCATCTATAGTTTTGTGTGTATACGTTTTTTATATTTATTTAAAAACAAAAATTGATCAGTCAGGTCTAGAAATATTGAATCATTTTACTCACCTACTGATCTCCTGCTGCTTCTCCATACTACTTCCCTGATCCATGGCAAGACCCCCATTTACACTTCCCGAGAGTATGGCACACTACTGCTGCAGACAATCACTGGCCAAATGTATAATATTAGAGTCCACTGGACCCATATTTTAAATTAAAAAAAAGATTGTTAACAAGAGATGAGCGAACCCGTGGTAGTTCAGTTCGGCTGGTTGAGCCGGACTTTAGATAAAGTTTGGTTTGAGACCAATATATAGTATGGGGGGGGGGCAAGGTTACGACACCCCCTTGCATAAGTAAGCACACAGAAGGGTTATCTAATGTATAAAATGTATTGTGTAGTTTGTAAATGGCCACCAGGTGGCAGTGTGGTAGTACGGCTGTCCTGGCACCTGAGTGAGTAGAGAAAGAGTTAAATAAGAGGGGGAGAGTAGGATATAAAAGGGTGATATAAGAAGTTGACAGCAGGAGAGTCACCAGGAGGAGATATTGAAAGAAAGCCCAAATCTACTTATTAAATTTGTGTACCCTAAGGGTTACCCCTACGATCGCAGACACTCGGGATCCTGCACCTAGAGGATTGTCTAACTGCGTCACCAGAATAAGGGTACAGTCAGGTTGGTCGAGGAGGTGTCGTGTCGGTTTTTCTGGATACCCTAGGAAACTCTCTGCAAGATCGAAGGTCAGTTGCACCCTCAGGAGTAGGGTATGTCCCGTCCAGAAAGAGAAGCACTTGTCCTTTTAAAGAATAACACTAATATAGTCATTAGAGCAGCGGACAAAGGGGGTGGGATAGTCATCCAAAATAGGGCCGATTACTTAAAAGAAGCCCTTAGGATTCTATCAGATACAACATATTATAAAAAAGCTAAAGAAGTATGCTATAACCAAGCCACAACTGACTATAGGGCTCTAATTCAGGAGGCAGTCGAGGGTAGTATTTTAAACTCAGCAGAGCAAAAATTCCTGCAAATAAAAAATCCGGCTCAAGCCTTTTTTTATCATCTACCCAAGATCCATAAAGACCTATCTAATCCACCAGGTAGACCAATAATTTCAGGTATTGACTCTCTTACCTCCAACCTAGCCAAATATGTCGATTTGATTCTACAACCGTATGTATTGAATCTGGACAGCCATTTGAGAGACTCTGCTCACCTCATAGAGAAAATCAGTGACATTACTTGGAAGGACTCCTACATGTTTGTCACCATAGACGTAGCTTCCCTGTACTCTAATATTCAACATCATTTAGGTCTGTTCAGCATCGGTTTATTTTTAGAAAATGATAAAAAGATACCACAGTCTCAGAAAGACTTCATACTAAAAAGTATGAGTTTTATACTTCATAATAATTATTTTTATTTCTCTGACACACTGTATCACCAATGCCTTGGGACAGCGATGGGGTCAAAGGCTGCATGCTCTTACGCTAACTTGTTCATGGGGGTTTTTGAAATGTTGCACATAGTGAATGGTCCTCATGAGGAAGGGATCATAATCTATAAAAGATTCATCGATGATCTATTCATCATATGGGACAGGGATTTTTTTGGTGTAGATATTTTATTAGATCATTTGAATACAAATGAGTGGGGTCTTAAGTTCACCTCCACAGTCCATCCTGATGAAATTAATTTCTTGGATTTAACGATCTATCATAAGAATAATAAATTATACACTAAGAATTTTTTCAAAAAGGTGGACACAAACGGGTATGTCCATTATGATAGCGAACATTACAAGAAATGGTTAAATAACATTCCACTTAACCAATATAAAAGAATTAGAAGAAACTGCACACAAGATGCTGATTTTAAAAATCAAGTAGAGATTCTGAAAAACCGTTTTTTAGAGAAGAATTATCCAAAATCACTGGTCAAAAAAGCCTATAAAACATCTTCAGTTCTCAAACAGACAGATCTGGTGAAACGTAAAATGGATACCCGCCCCTCGCCTGGAGATTGCGGGGCTTCCAGGGCCATAGATTCAGTGAACAGACAAGATCGGGGTCTGAATTTAATCACCACGTATAGTAGCGATAATAGAGCAATAAAAAATGTCCTATCCAAACATTGGGGGATCTTGCAAAATGACCCCTTTCTCAAATATATTTTACCCCCCACTCCAGGAATCATTTTCAGGCGGGCCCCCACGATTAAAAATATTCTGGCTCCTAGCAGATTAAGATCCATAAAAGCACAGCCCAAATCTTGTATCGTGGCTGGTTCATATAGATGTGGATCCAGGAAATGTCTCTGCTGCAAAAGCATCTGTCATAATAGGACCACTTTCTGCTCCTCAAATGGAGTTGAATCTTTTAAAATAAAAGACCGTATGTCCTGCCAATCAAATTTCGTTATATATCTCATAGAATGTTCCTGTGGTAAGTTATATGTGGGCAGAACAAGCCAAGCCCTTCACAATAGGCTAAATTCACATCGCCACAATGTGAGATCTGGTTTTCTTTTACATAGTTTGTCCAGACACTGCACAGTCCAGCACAACAGAAGTCTGGATTTTATGATCACCCCCATTGAGCAGATCAGCCCCTTGATTCACAATAGATCAGAGATGCTTAGTCGCAAGGAGACTTTTTGGATCCACAAACTTAATACTCTAACCCCCTTTGGATTGAATGAAGTTGTAGATCTGTTTTATTAACTGCTACCTATCAGGTTCTAATGGGCAATAATACCATCATTTATCCTCTTTAGCTAACACCAATATTTATATTTTAATTTACAGTTTTATATATCTCTCAAATTGAGGTTTTTATTGCCCTTCCCACTAATGGACAAATATTCTTTCTATATGTTCATTGATGAATTTTATATGATCCATAAGGAGATCAACATAAATTTCTTCCTCCTACTTCAATTTTTATATTTTAAAAAAATCTTTTATATACATTTGTACGTTTTTATACACATGATGTTATATAAATGATATTCATATATTTCAAATATAACCACTTGAATTTTATTTAATGATAGTATTTTGGATTTTATATGAAGTTTTTATCCCAGCGCGTTTCCATGTTATGCGGACTTAGTCTCCTTCATGTAAACGTTAGTCCTTACTAATCATTTAGTTATTTCATTACATTATTGAATTTATAAAAAAAATATATATATATATATATTCTTTACATATTTTTCATATTTTATATTTTTCTATATATATTTTTATATAAATATATATATTTATTATTTATTATATATATATTTTCATCCGAATCATCTGCATTTATACAAGATGTTTCTTTTCATTTTAGCAATAATCTTTGCACTACATCTTTCATCTTATCTATCCATTCACTTTTTCACATGTTTCGCAGGCCTTTTCGCCGCACTCAGGATGCTGGTGTGGCATCTGAACCCGAGTTACCTTCACTGCGTCTTCATGCATGCGCCTTCTCTTATTTCCCACGGGTTGAACTCATTTCACCCTGGTTCTCATTGAGAACTAGCTTAGTGTCTCTGCGCAGGCGCTCTCCTTTCACTCTAAGTTCACGGCCCCTGCTTTCTAGGAATCCCTCGGAAGATGTTTGGTTTTGCCAGCATCTATATACACATTTCCTTATCAAACCATTAGTTTTTGTCATTTGCACGTCACACTATTAAACATTTCTAATCAAAATTTCCACATTTTAGTTTTTGTGATGGTATCTAAATGCACATTACTTTATTAAACCGACACAATTGTTATTTTGCACATAAATACCTGTAATTTTTGGTGTTTTTGATGGCATCTATATACACATCTCTTTATACCAGCACACTTGCACATCATGACTTTATACCTTTGAACCCTTTACTGCGGCATTATTCAGTAGCTGTTTGATTCCCCCATCTCCAATAAGCAGTCAGCCATGGAGCAATGAATGATTACAAACCACTTTGTGTCTGAACCTAGAGAAGTACTTCTCCTTTTGGGTTCTAGTACCGCATTTAACAGTTATTTTATGTCCATCATCACATTGACGCGCTTTGAAAAGAACCAAACAGATTCAATATATATATATTTTCATTTTATTCATCATTATCTTTCATTTCAATTTTATTTTTTCAGTCATTTTATTGTTTGAAAAGTTCAGATGCTCTGTAGTTTTTTTAAATGTTAACACATTTCCTCTGCAGTCTTCACGTGCTCATGAGTAATTCTGTTACCATGAGAGCATTGACGTCACTGAGATCAACGTGGCTTAAATGGACTCCTATATAACCAACCGGTCTGCATACTGTGTGTACATTTTCTCTTTTCCCTGAAGAAGGAGACGGCTTATGTCTCTGAAGCGCGTTGGAACTGTAATAAAAAAAAGATCTAAAGATAATACCCTGGAAATAGTGTTTCTTTAGCGCGGCTAAAACCCGTTTCTCATATATGTATGTACATATATAAAAAAATCTTTTTACCACGTTCATCACGGGGCCGCTGCTTGGAACCACGCTGACACTCACATGCTTTACAAGGGGTTGTGACTGGCACAACCTCATTAGGTGAGTGTTTCATCTTTATTTTCTAAACGGTTATTACCGGGTAAGACCCTATTTGCGCCTTTTGTTTCCTTATCTTTAGCAACATACTGAATTTAAAAAGTCTGCTTTTTTTCAGAATCACTACGCCCAGTAAACAACGTGATACACGGTTGGATTCAGAGTATTTTTTTCCTACATTACGCTGCTCTTAGATGAGATATAAAAAACCTGCTGACATTCCTTGTAAGTAAAGCTATTGGATCATTTAAACAGCCATAGTATGTTTTTTGTTTTCTTGCATCTTTTGAGGATCATTCTGATAACATTAACACATCGTTCATTTATATTTTTGTTTTCTATACTATTACTAGATGTAAGATAAATAAAAAAATAAAATTATTTTTTTGCATTTAATACAACGCTATATTTGATGTTTTGCATGTCCTGTAAATGTATTTAGAAAAGAAAGTGAACTGAAGACATCCAAGGCAATTATTAACCTCATAATCTACAACTCATTACCATAAAAAGCTCTGATGCGTGATAGCATTAGGTTAATGAATTCAGTATTTGTCTACCCTGTGAATAGTTATTATTTAGTAAATTATTAAAATCACAGTGAGTTTTTTCATGATTAATTCAGCACAAAGCCTTTTATGTTGTTGAGCTTTTATTAAGGGCAAAATATGTAAGTGATTCTTGTAAAGGAACAAAAAAAAACACTTTCACCTTTTTCTATCATAGTTTGAAATTGAATTAAAAGTTGAAATTTTATAAATATTTTATCTAGTTTGCATTATGTAAATTATATTTGTAAGAGGTGTTCAAAAAAGGGTAGGACATGAAAAGAAAAAAAGAAATGGAAAGAATATAGAAAATATACATTGATTGAGTGTATCCAAAGCAAACAGAAATGTGACAAATTACGTAAAATAAAACAGAAAAAATAATGATAACCAATTTTAGCAGTAAATATGTCAAAATAGCATAGCTGATAAGCTTGAAGAAAAATCACTGGTACATGAAGCCCAACCTATGTCACAACCATAGTAACAATGACTGTAAATATGTCCATTTAACATAAAGCTGATCAACGATGAGATCAATGATGATTAGTTCAATTATTAATTAGTAGTGATGAGCAAGTATGCTCGCCACTGCTAGATACTCAATCGAGCATCAAGTAACGTTTGTACTACATCAAAACCATGTTTCCAGCATGTGTGTAATCCGTCTTCACACTGGAGACTATGGTAGAGCTGCCTGGTTTTTCTTTTTAATAAAATGACAAACGAGGGAACGTTTTTGTAGTGTTTATCCAAATAAATTATTTTATCTTGTGTCTGTGGTTTTTTATTACTAGGTTAGTGTTGGGGATGTCTCAGTCACCTCTCCATTACTAATACTAGAGCTTAAAGAAAGCTGACACTACGCACCTAATATCAACTCCATAAACTATTACCCCGATTGCCAATGCAAGAGAGCAATCGGAAAGACCCATGGCGAAAAGCCAGAATTTGCGCATCTTATGTAATCCTCGACTTCTAGGGTTGCTGTGGCTGGTAGTTTTAGGCTGGGAAGGTCCCAATAACCATGGACCTTCCCAGGCTGATGATATCAGTCCACAGCTGTCTGTTTTACCTTTGCTGATTATCAAAATTGGGGGGGTAAGATAGAGGGTTTTTTAATTTATTTATTAGTTTGGTTAATAGCTGTGAAATGCAGGTTAAATGCACATATTTAACATTTAAAAGTCAGTAATTCTCTGAATGCATTTAGTTCTTCTCACTCGTAGCAGATGCATGCCACATGGATGTCACACAAATGTCATTCATGTGCTGTACGTGTTTTTCACCTATCCATAGACTTATATTGACCCTTTTCATTTCATCCGTGCTGACGGTAAAAAGCAGACATGTCGCTGTGTGGATCACATGGACACATGTGGTTCACATGGACATACTGTACATGTGAAAACACGGACGTGTTAAAATCAACACCTATTTTAATGTGTATGTCTGTGAACATGGTAATAAAATGTTAAGATTATATATACCGGTGACTACAGGTGGGTGTAGTGTTATTTCCTCCTTTACTATGTCATCGACTGAAGTCATAGGCAATGGGGAAATATGGTGAGAGATGGCCCGGCTAATAAGGGGTGGAGGAGGTGTTTTTTTTCCTCTTTTTAATTTTGTTATTATACAGGAAAGAATGTTTCCTAACCTTTTTTTCAGTAAAATTCATTATATTTCTGGTTTTGTATACTTTATTGTAAGTCCGTAAAAGTGGAGTAATACACCTGGGAGTCAGATATGTGTCCAGACATCTTCCTCATGCTGTTTACATCCATTTCAGCATTTTTTTCCCTTCCTCCCCCTCCTGATACTTGAGAATCAGTCTGATTTGCAGTTGAAATAACAGTTTATTTTACTAGAACTAAGCCAAACTATGAAAAAAACAAAGTACTTTTATTCTGCCACCATTACACTTTAGACTTGGAGGTACTATCCGTTTAGTCACGGAGCATTTGCCAAATACAGATTTATTGAGCCAAAGCTTGTAATTCTGCACAGTGATTTCCCACTGTGTGATGTCCAAAAACAAAATCTGAAACAAATGGTTCCTTTATTCTTGGATAAACATATATGTATAAACATACGTAGGAAAAAACTAAAATATTAAAAGAATTAGAAATCATTTTATAATTGGCTTACATCTATACTATATATTTATATATTTAAACTTTACTACTTAAGAAAATCTGATCACCAATACTTCTTTTCAACTTGTGGTTACATTGCTTTTTGAGTGTCACGACTCACAACTAGTACAGACAATATTATATAATATTCTAAATACTTGTTACTCAGTAAATTAAACTATTTTGTATAGAGGAATATTTAGATACAGATCAATGTTGGGTATCACTGTAGAGCCCTCTTGAGTTCTTAGTAGAGTTGTTACTTGAACCTTATATATTATTTTAGTAATATAATTGATTTGGTAATGGAATGATGTAGGTAAATACTTCTTCCACATCTACACTATCCTGTTACCTTTCCATGAATTGGTTATGAACTCCAATTTTTCATGATACAATTCAAAACATTATTGCAACAAGCTAGTAAAACCCTCAAATTACTACAACTTACATCACAACCAAAGGGGGGCTACACATATGCACTTATAGCATAAACATCTCCTGACATAGTACCATAAATATTATTTTTGTTTTTTTCAAAACTTGTCTTGTCACACTACACTTGAAGATGCGTTGAGGCAAGGGAAATGGCAATAATTGCCAAATTAAATTGTTTCTAAGACAACTGGAATAAGTTGAGTTTTACCATCATGATCGTCTCCCTGCATGTTGAGACCAGTATCGGCCTTTGGACTGGAGCCTCTCATCTGGCTCTCTTCATTTAAATGGGTTTAATTTCTCTTGGCAATAAAGTGGTTAATGGCCAGTTTTGCTATTGCAGCTTTTCCAAAGCAGTTACTTGCTGAGTGATCAGCTGCACTTAGTAAGTAGTCACTCCCTTCAGCTTTAAATATTGGTGTATCCCAGCATTCTCTGCTGAAGATACAAAGTCATTTGTGTCCTGGCCACTTTTGAGGAAGTTCTGCAAGTCAAGTTCCTGTGTTCAGGCTATATCCTGTTGTTAATTTTTCCCCTGTTTGTCTTTACTTCCATTATGTGGTGTTAGTCCAGCAGTGAGGTCTAGTGAACCCTACCTGCCCCTCACTAGTCAGGGTTACTATAAGGTCTTTCAGGGGTCCCATGTTCCTGTTTGGCAACAGTTTCGGAGACTGTATAGGGACTGGTGAGGAGAGAAGGGACAATTGCAGGTGAGCTTAGGAGGGGCCCACCAACCCCTCTCACTAGTTCCAGGGCCACCTGAAGGTTTTGTGTCCCCACTACCTCTCATTTCATGTATTTTTGTTGTGTATCAGACGCATGTAGGTCTGAATGCTCCTCGACACACTTGCTACACCGAGTGTAACATTTAATTGATTTTTATATTCTCAAAAATTTTTTCTGCACGTGAATTTTCTGGATTACCTTATCTTCACAGCTTTACAAACATACAAATTCAGCACCGATTTCTCATGGTAACTAAAATACAACCTTTCCCGACCAATGAATAGCTTCATTACTTCATAACATCATTAAAATGCAACATTATTAAGGCAATAAGTGACACTCTTACAGTAAGTGTTTTTCTTTAGCCATACCATAACATTTAGCGACTTATTTTTAGATGCAGCTGATGCAGCTAATCATAATTTCTTGATAGTCCTTTGTGATTCCACCTAAGTGTTGAATGTCATATTCTGAAAATCCAGAGGGTTCAGTTCTTATTAGAAATCCTTAAGTATAAATAATTTTTTTTGCAATTGATTTGTTTATTCAACTAATGATATCAGTCTGTAACAAAGAAAGATTGAGTGTTCAATATTTGGACTATATTCTTTCCTGCTATTCCAGTTTCAACTACTTAAAAAAATATGGAGAATTAACATGTGGGTCCATTTTAATTTTCAGGTTGCATAAATGACCAATCGGGCAGCGCTGGTTTCTTCAATGTTAATGACCCCAGACACATTGGATATTTGTCAGTTGAACAATCATTTAACCGACATCTATCTTCCTCCTCTTCCCCATACACAAAAATGCTCTACTCAGTCAAGTGTTCCTGTGTTCTTAACTGTCCTCCTTTTGTGGAGAAGAGAATGATTGGAAATCTAACAGGTAGGATTCTTCTCTTCCTCACAAATGATAATGGTAGGTCCCCAATCCGATCAGATCAAATTTATGTTACAAAGATATATCAATATGAATTATTCCAAAATGGTACGTTTTTGCAAATCTTGATCCAGGTGCATCCTTTATTACCTTCCCTTTTAAATTAGTATATCTGACATGAGTGGTACAAAATGACCAGCTTTAAAAACAATAAAAGCCTGATTTCACAATCCTCTGATGGAGATGTGTGTGCTGCACACTTCTATATGTGACTCAACCAGTGGCTGTGGATTACAAACTGCTGAGGGTTCTGTTAGCTTTGTAAAGAAGGTCTATACCACAGAGCTTACCACCAACATAAAAAGCTGCATGTCTGGACTCATGTATTAATGCATTTCTGATATGCCACCGAAATTTTCAGAACGAAGAATATTTTGTTAGTGAACCATGTGATAACTCAGCTATTGGACTACAAGGGTTAGGGTTATCCTAATCTTAAAATATCACCAAACTATGACACAACCTAGGAAAAAAAATATAGATTACCTGAAAATAGAATACAGCATTGAAATCCTTGCAGATATCTGTAACACCTGCCTGGATCAACAGACTCAGGTGGGATGTAATGGACAGACTAGGGGGAAGCCCCTCACCAAGCAGGACCCCCAGAACCCTGAAACCCTTTAACCCCTATATAGGGATTTGGAATTACACAGGGCACTGGAGATTTCTACCTGTGGAAGGCTGCAGTCAGATGAGAGTAGTCGTCAGGCAGGGTCAAACCAGGAATAGCAGAACAGGGACAGAATCGGCAGGCAAAGACGTAAACAGAAAATGTAGCAGTGGTCAGATCCGGGTCGGGCAGCGAGGTACAAAAGCAGCAGGCAGAAGGGTAGTCAAAAAACACACAGACGTCAGCACACAGGAATCAAAATACAAACAGCACATGAGCCAGGAGCACAGAACTATCTCTGGCAGTGGTCATGTGACAGGAGGGGGAATAAGAAAGGTGTGGTGTCTTCCCATTAGCTGTAGCTGAACGCTGGCAACTTCAGCTGGAAGACACATGCCACCCACAGTCAGCCAGCGGTACTGCAAATCCCAAGATAACTCAGCCCAGTGGATGATCAGAGCCTGCGCCCACCGGTGCCGCTGGCATCGACTCCTCTCCCATCACCAGCACCATCCACGGCAGGAACACGGCATCGCCTGGCGATCAGAACAGAAGTCGCTGGAGCAGACTCCGGCGGGGAGGTAACAATATCTTATTTGGGAACTCTAATTTAATAAAGTAGGATTCTTTTTATATCCAGCTCAAAAAATAGCTTGGTTGTTTTATGAAAAAGATACACAGACGTCACTTCTGATAGAAAGCATAGTCAGTGTCTCTCCTCCAGCCAAAAGTTCTGGGTTATGGCAACCTGGGCCATCCTAAATTAAAGGAGTGATTTCAAGGCTGAAGAAATTTCAATCTAAATCCCTATTTATTGCCCCAATCTAATCTAATTTCTAATATGGCTGCATTAGGAATTCCCTACACTTCCCTGACTACACTAACTACTATTGATTTATTTTCCTACTTCCTATCTGATGATGCTTCTTTGAGAATCCCATGCTGACATACTCAAACAAAGCGTCTTCAGCAGGCAGAGGCTGCTGTCACTGACATATCTTCGGCTCTTCCCTGAAACTAAGCGTCATCAGTGATCCTTGTTTCTGGGGATGGTCTGGTTCCTGTACACTGTCATTGTGTGAACGTGATGTGTGTTGCTGGCTCAGATCAGTAGAGTCAGCAACAAAGCAGCACACACTGTTAGTGTGCGGTGTCAGAGTACAGAAACCCCCGCCACTCATGCGAGTGAATACATGTATCGCAAATACTTAATGTTTGTACACAATGTTATGCTTTTAAATATCACACTTATTTTTCAAGGTTCTTGGAGAATAATGTAAAATGGGATTTAAAGGTAAATATTTCTCTTGTCTTTGGTGAGGGTTTAGCCAGGAGCATTCCCTCTGGCTATGTAAAACAAGGTTAGATAAGAATGTGAATGAATTTCTTATTTCACTGCAAATATACAACAACAGCTTAACTCCAAGTATGTCAAAGAAGGCAAATGAAGTTATAACCATCGGGGAGCAATAGCGCCAATGAATTAAGCACGATCACTTTTCTATTATGTCATTATAAATCTAGAGATAACAGACATCTGTTCAGCAAAGGCTGATTTCATTATTATATTTGGAAATACAAATGAAAATGCATCTATTTTCAATTCATTATTATAATACATGTATTGTACATGGAATTACATAATCATGAAAGACATTACCCCAAGTGCTAAATAGTTCCTTTACTTTCACAAATTATCAAATTTTATCGGATAATTTTTGTATCCTGCTGCAATATTATACTGCAGAAAATGAATTGCTCAAATGAGCTTGCAATCTATTTAGAGCTGAGGGCTAAACTATCTAATCTAAGAAAACAGATTTATTTAAGGTAATACCTCACCTATTATATTTAATCTTGTCAATTAAATCTCCAGAAGTTGTAACGATGTGGGCCCCGAGTGTATGGGGGCCACACGTCAGGTATTGGGATTAACGCACACCGGAACAATTTGCCTCTTTAACAGACCATATGGTTTATTAACAGCTCAAATAAACACTCTAGGTCACATAACAGAAAGATGCCATGCCTTGGCATTATCCTCAAAGTCCAACACATAACCTAAAGTCCACACACTCTTGGACTTCCTCACACATGTCACTGACCCTTGTCAGTACTTGGCTTTATCCTAAAAGTCCAACATCTATATACAGTCCACACACTTTTGGACTTCCTCACATGTGTCACTGATCCTTGTCAGTACTTGGCTTTATCCTCAATGTCGAATCCGGGTTACCTTCTTCTGAAGGCGGCTAGTGTCCTTACCAAGTTCCCCTGGCTCCAGTCAGGCTTTGCACATGGACCTAAAAGCCCCTTCCTTCAGGAGAAGGTCTCCAGAGCAGAGCAAAACTCCCTGCTTCTGCTCTCCCCGTCTCCAGCACACACACTGGAAGTCTAGAGCCAGCCTCTCCCTAGAATGCCCTAGACACACTCTACCCAAGTTCAGAGACAGGATTGCTTTAACCCCTAGAGCCACACCCATAGGTGGTAAGGAGTATGTAATCAGCATCACACACCCTTCCATGGCTCTCCATGTAATGCAATCCTGTGTAACCACAGGTCCCAGCCAACTTCACATTGCAGAGCAACCACGCTTCTGCAAAACATACCGGCCCTTTGTAATACAGCCGGTCGATACCTCACAAAGTGTAATAAAGTTGAAATATTTTTGTAATCATTGTTGTATATATATATATACAGTCATATGAAAAAGTTTGGGCACCCCTATTAATGTTAACCTTTTTTCTTTATAACAATTTGGGTTTTTGCAACAGCTATTTCAGTTTCATATATCTAATAATTGATGGACTGAGTAATATTTCTGGATTGAACTGAGGTTTATTATACTAACAGAAAATGTGCAATCTGCATTTAAAGAAAATTTGACCGGTGCAAAAGTATGGGCACCCTTATCAATTTCTTGAATTGAACACTCCTAACTACTTTTTACTGACCTACTAAAGCACTAAATTATTTTTTGTAACCTCATTGAGCTTTGAACTTCATAGGCAGGTGTATCCAATCATGAGAAAAGGTATTTAAGGTGGCCACTTGCAAGTTGTTCTCCTATTTGAATCTCCTATGAAGAGTGGCATCATGGGCTCCTCAAAACAACTCTCAAATGATCTGAAAACAAAGATTATTCAACATAGTTGTTCAGGGGAAGGATACAAAAAGTTGTCTCAGAGATTTAAACTGTCAGTTTCCACTGTGAGGAACATAGTAAGGAAATGGAAGAACACAGGTACAGTTCTTGTTAAGCCCAGAAGTGGCAGGCCAAGAAAAATATCAGAAAGGCAGAGAAGAAGAATGTTGAGAACAGTCAAGGACAATCCACAGACCACCTCCAAAGACCTGCAGCATCATCTTGCTGCAGATGGTGTCAATGTGCATCAGTCAACAATACAGCGCGCTTTGGACAAGGAGAAGCTGTATGGGAGAGTGATGTGAAAGAAGCAGTTTCTGCAAGCACGCCACAAACAGAGTCGCCTGAGGTATGCAAAAGCACATTTGGACAAGCCAGTTACATTTTGGAAGAAGGTCCTGTGGACTGATGAAACAAAGATTGAGTTGTTTGGTCATACAAAAAGGCGTTATGCATGGAGGCAAAAAAACATGGCATTCCAAGAAAAGCACTTGCTACCCACAGTAAAATTTGGTGGAGGTTCCTTCATGCTTTGGGGCTGTGTGGCCAATGCCGGCACCGGGAATCTTGTTAAAGTTGAGGGTCGCATGGATTCAACTCAGTATCAGTAGATTCTTGACAATAATGTGCAAGAATCAGTGACGAAGTTGAAGTTACGAAGGGGATGGATATTTCAGCAAGACAATGATCCAAAACACGGCTCCAAATCTACTCAGGCATTCATGCAGAGGAACAATTACAATGTTCTGGAATGGCCATCCCAGTCCCCAGACCTGAATATCATTGAACATCTGTGGGATGATTTGAAGCGTGCTGTCCATACTCGGCGACCATCAAACTTAACTGAACTGGAATTGTTTTGTAAACAGGAATGGTCAAATATACCTTCATCCAGGATCCAGGAACTCATTAAAAGCTACAGGAAGCGACTAGAGGCTGTTATTTTTGAAAAAGGAGGATCTACAAAATATTAATGTCACTTTTATGTTGAGGTGCCCATACTTTTGCACCGGTCAAATTTTCTTTAAATGCGGATTGCACATTTTCTGTTAGTACAATAAACCTCAGTTCAATCCAGAAATATTACTGAGTCCATCAGTAATTAGGTATATGAAACTGAAATAGCTGTTGCAAAAAAACCAAATTGTGATAAAGAAAAAAGGTTAACATTAATAGAGGTGCCCAAACGTTTTCATATGACTGTATATATAATATTTTTTTTTTATTATTTTACATTATGCTTTTCTATTTGATTTGTACCATGTATCATGGAGAGAATGTAAAAACCAGCAGGGAAACATATTTCCATTTATAAGTCAAATCTCTTGTCTGAAAGTCTCTTCGTAACAGATAAATAACACACATCTGGCTAGCCTGGCAGGGGCATTATAAGTTACATTGTTGGTGCATCGATAGAACTCGCAAAGAGGAGCAAATAACAAGGTGGCAAACATTACCACTATAGTCCATCCATTCATAGTCTGAAATGTATGATGGAAAAATGACTTTACGGGTATGCTCACACGAGCGTATGAATGGGACGAGTGCAATGCGAGAAAATCTCTCATTGCACTTGGACCAATGTTATTCAATGAGGGAGAGAAGATGGTCAGCTTTTTTCTCATCTTGATTCTGAATAAGAGAAAAGTTGCAGAATGCCATGATTGTTAGGGAGAGCCGTGTCACTCACACCCATACAAGTCTATAGGTGCGAGTGAAACATCGGACTGCACTCGGATGACATCCAAATGCAGTGCAATAATTGCATCAGCTGACAATAAAGGAGATTGAGAGATTAATCCCTCCCTCTCCTCCGCAGCTGTGATCTGATTTGAACAGCTGACATGTGCGGCTATCAGGCACGACTGTTAACCCCTTGCATCTCACTGTCAATATGTGACAGGAAGATGAAACAGCATGCCGCGGTAAGCATTCACTTACCCCGGAGCCATCGGAAGTCACGTGATGTGATGACTCCTGTAGCTATCATGAGTCACTTCCTCTTACACCCAGCAGACTGCCCTGTGTAATAGGAGAACTACTTTTCAGCAGATCTCAGCTGTGTAGTTGTCATCTGGAGAAATGTAAGAGTGATCAGAATGCTGATCCTTATAGTCCCCGAGGGGTACTAGTAAAAAAAAAAAAAAAAGTTTTAAAAAACTTAAAACAAAACCCAAAACCTAAAAGTTTAACTTACCCCCCCTTTCACCCCATTGAAAATTAAAGGGTTAAAAAAATGAAAAATATACACACATTTGGTATTGCCGGGTTCAGAAATGCCCGATCTATCAAAATATAAAATCAATTAATCTGATCAGCAAATGGCGTAGCATCAAAAAAATTCCAAACACCAATATTACATTTTTTAGTTGCCACGTATTTTGCCCAAGGTGCGATAACAGGCGATCAAAACGTATCATCTGTGCAAAAATGGTACCGTTAAAAACGTCAGCTCGAGACGCAAAAAATAAGCCATTACTGAGCATAGATCTTGAAAAATGAGAATATTACGGGTCGGGGAAAATGGCGCAAAAAGTGCACCTTTTTTAACAAACTTGTGAATTTTTTTTTAACCCCTTACATAAAAGTAAACCTATACATGTTTGGTGTATATGAACTCGTACTGACCTGAGGCATCAAAATGGCAAATCTTTTTTACTGTATAGTGAACACACTGAGCAAAATATTCCAATTACCATCAGGCAGACGCTCTTTTTTTTAAAACAATTACTTGGATATTTTTGCTGTTTTCCAGTACACTGTATGGTGAAACTAATAATTTCATTCAAAAGTACAACTATTCCCGCAAAAAATAAGCCCTTATGTGTCTATATTGACGGAAAAATAAAAAAGTTACGGCTCTCGGAAGAAGGGGATGAAAAAAAAAACGAAAAATGGAAAATCGCCAGGGGGTGAAGGGGTTAAGGGCTAAAAATTTAGCCGTCATAAAAACTTTCACTCTTTGATGTTCCTTTTTCAGTCTACCCAGCAAAACTGACAAGTGAGCTAAAAAAACAAAACAAAACAGAAAAGATGTCTTGGAGAGATTGTGCCATTTACACCTTCACTACCTTTGATACACATGCACGTCAAAGGTAGTGTTCCTGTCTTTGATGCAGGCTCACACTCCAAGCCAGCATCCTTCCTCACATGGCAGCTGATTTATTCAGCCAACATGTGCCTCTAACAGACACAGGTGCATTGGAGATTCGCCGGCAACTGTTAGCCAGTTAAATCTTGCTGTCAATCTCTGACAACAGGATTTAACATGTGCCGACGGGGAGTGAGCCATTCCTCCCTTCCATCGGTAGCCCAGGGACTGTGCAATTACAATCCTCTTATGAATGCCAGATACAAACTGGCATTCATAGGAGATTGTGATTTCTGCTCATGCATTGCTCTTTATAGCAGAAGCGATTAGATGATAGCGACTTCAAGTTTCCTAGGGTTAATAGTAAATACAATAAAAAGATATGTTTTTTTAAAAAAATAAAAAATAATATATATATATATATATATATATATATATATATATATATATATATATATATATATATATACATAAAAAACACACGTTCAATTCACCCCCTTTTGCCTGATTAAAAATAAAACAATTAAAAATGAATAAAAAATACACATTTGGTATTGTTCCATCCGTAAAATTATAGGATTAATAATGTAATGAGAAAAAAAAACAAAACTCCAGAATTACATTTTTTAGGTGCCACAACATTGCAATAAAATGCATTAAGAGGCAATCAAAACATTGTATTTTCCTCAAAATCGTATTAATAAACACAACAGCTCAAGATGCAAAAAAATAAGCCCTCAAACAGCCCCATATCTTGAAAAATGAAAACATAACAAGTCTAGGAAAATGGCAACACAAGCAAAAAAGTTTTCTTACGAACTTCCGAATTTTTGTTTGGTACTTAAATAGAAAAAATAAACTATACGTTTGGTATCTACATACTCGTACTGACCTGGCAAATTGTATTGCCACATTATTTTTACATGTACATTTGCCGTGCGCACAGCATTTTTTTTATACCCATAGGTTTTGCTGGGGAATGACTGCAGAAATGTTAGAAACATTTTCTGCAGCAAATCCGCGGCAAATCCGTGGTAAAATCCATGGTAAATCCGCAGCGTGCACACATAACCTTAGGGGCACTTTGCACACTACGACATCGCAAGCCGATGCTTGCGATACCGAGCGCGATAATCCCCCCCGTCGCAGCTGCGATGTCATGGTGATAGCTGCCGTAGAGAACATTATCGCTACGGCAGCTTCACATGCACTCACCTGCCCTGCGATGTCGCTCTGGCCGGTGAACCGCCTCCTTATTAAGGGGGCAGGTCGTGCGGCATCATAGCGATGTCACACGGCAGGCGGCCAATAGAAGTGGAGGGGCGGAGCTGAGCGGGACGTAAACATCCCGCCCACCTCCGTCCCTCTGCATAGCCGGCGTGAGCCGCTGGACTCAAATAAGGTGATGTTTCTCGCTCCTGCGGCTTCACACACAGCGATGTATGCTGCCACAGGAACGAGGAACAACATCATAACATCGATCCTTCCGAAATTATGGAAATGACCGACGCTACACCGATGATACGATTTGGAAGTTTTTGCGCTCCTTAATCGTATCGATAAGGATTTACACACTACGATATCGACTGCGATGCCGGATGCGCGTCACTTTCGATTTGACCCCACCGACATCGCAGCTGCAATGTCGTAGTGTGCAAAGTGCCCCTTAACCTGCAGATATGGGGCTATTCTGCAGATTACTTCCATTCTTTATCTGTCTGGTGCCTGCACTGGTAGCCCAACTGACTTGAGAAAATTAACTTTATTCCTCCTGGCAGCCTTGAGCTTTCAGTCACAGAGGCGCAGCTGACATTAATATCAGCACAAAAACTGTATGCCAGCAGTTTCATGGGTATGGGTTTCCAATGCTTAGCAGTTGGATGCAATCCTTACATCATCAACCACAATGATAAGCATCGAAAGGAAAGCTCACTCTGTACTCTAGTAGTCGAAAAGTGTTCTCGGAAGTCATGAATCACACTTCTCTATTTGGCACCCTGCCAAACAAGTTTGAGCTTGGCAAATACTTGAAGATTGTCTGACTACATTGTGTTTAATTTTCCCTTTTGTTAGAGGAGAGATATTCCCATGGGGTCATTTTTATGGTGTCCTTCAATGGATCATTGAAGGAAAACATTAATGCTTTAGCATACAAAGACATTTTGGACATTTATGTCTTCCATCTTTGTGGAAACGGTAGAGATCCTTTTCTGTTCTAGTATGACTGTGTTCTACTGCGCAAATCAAAGTCTAAAAGGCATGGGTGGGGGCTTTGCTTTGGAAGAACTTGACTGGCCTCCCAGAGCCCTGACCTCAGCCCCATTAAACACCTTTTGGATGAGCTAGAAAGGAGATTGCGAACCTGGCAATCTCATCCAACATCAGGGTCTGAGATCACAAATGCTGTTTTGGATGAATGTGCAAAAATTCCCACAGACACTCTCCAAAATCTTGTAGAAAAACTTCCCAGAAGAGTGGAAGCCATTTTCTTTGCAAGTAGCTCCCAACTCCGTATTAACGTTTATGGATTTAGAATCGTGCAAGGTCTACAGCAAAGTGCGGGTTACAGATATGTGCTTCATAGTTTAAACACAATATCATAGTTGGACACAAGAACATAGTTTGAATTTATCCTTATACGTTTCTCATTATTTTCTTTTCATTGTTTTTCAACTTTACTGTCTATCCTCATTTAATAGCAGCTCCATGGACAATGCTACCAGGTGTGTATCTTGTCAGATGTATGCATGCCTTGAGCAGCCGTTCGAGGGTTAATATGTCTGCACTCGATGCAAGCATGTTTCGTATTTGGAAGCCAAGGTAACTGATCTAAATAAGCAGCTTGCAACACTCAGGGGCATTGCAAACCTGGAGAGGAGTTTAGAGCTCACTGAGCTTTCTCTGGCTGGGGCCAGTGATATGGAGGAGGGTGGAGGTGGGGAAGATCAGGACCCAGAGGTAGGTAGCTGGGTAACAGTTAGAAGAAGAGGTAGGGGGAAAAGTGTAAGGGAGCCTAGTCCTGACCTGGCACAACCTAGTAAATATGGCTGTTTGGCTGATATTAAGAATGAAGGGCCAGGACTAGGGTCACTACAGCAGGACGTTGCTCCTAGCAACCAGGAGAACGACTGCTGTAGGAAGGAGGGAAATAGGAGTGCAGCAAAGCCCAGACAGATGTTGGTGGTAGGGGACTCTATAATGAGGCGGACAGACAGGGTCATCTGTCGCCGAGATTGTGAAAGCCGAACAGTGTGTTGTCTGCTGGGTGCTCGGGTTCGGCATATTGTGGATCGGATAGACAGATTGCTGGGTGGGGCTGGGGAAATCCCAGCGGTCATGGTGCACATTGGTACTAATGACAAAGTTAGAGGCAGGTGAAAGGTCCTTAAAAATTATTACAGGGAACTAGGAGAGAAGCTGAAGTCCAGGACCTCCAAGGTGGTGTTTTCAGAAATACTACCGGTGCCACGAGCGTCACTAAAAAGACAGCGGGAGCTTAGAGAGATAAATATGTAGCTTTGGTGCAGGAAGGAAGGGTTCAGGTTTATGGAGAACTGGACCGACTTCTCAGTTGGCTACAGGCTCTACGGAAGGGACGGGCTGCACCTCAATGGGGAGGGTGCAGTTGTGCTGGGGGAGAAAATGGTCAGACGGATGGAGGAGCTTTTAAACTAGGATCTGGGGGGAGGGAGGGTAGTGGAGCAAATAAGGGGATAGATAGAGCAGATAGAGACAGTGAAATGGTAATAGTCAATGAAGGATTAGGGGGGATGGGACATGCAAGGAAGGTAGGGAGGCTAGGAGTAATAAAAGTGTTAATAGTATTAAATGTCTACTGGCAAATGCAAGAAGTCTTGCAAACAAAATGAATGAATTAGAGACTCTTATGTCAACCATGGATTATGATGAGGTGGGCATTACGGAAACCTAGCTGGATGAAAGCCATGACTGGGTGACAAACATACAGGGTTATACTACTTTAGGAAGGACAGGAAAGACAAAAAAGGTGGTGGGGTGTGTATATTTATCAAATCTAACCAAAAACCTGTGTTGAATGATGACATTGGGGGAAACTGCAACAATGTAGAGTCAGTACGGGTAAATGTACATGGGGAGGGGAATAATGGAAAAATGCTAATTCGAGTTTGCTATAAGCCTCCTAACATACCTGAACAAATAGAGGGTGAAATGCTGGAACAAATTGAAAAGGCAGCTAATAATAATAATCAGGTTCTTATTATGGGGGATTTCAAATATCCAGACATTCAGTGGGACATAGAATCTTCTGGTTCTGCTAAAAGCTATAAATTCTTATCTACCATTCAAGACCATTTTCTCTCTCAGATGGTAGATGAACCGACCAGGGGAGATAATTTGCTAGATCTGGTCCTGTCAAATAGACCGGATACCATTTCAGACCTACAGATCCGGGAGCACTTGGGCACCAGCGATCATAATATGGTAAGCTTCAAAGTAATATTCAATAGAACATTTCAAAGGGGAAATGCAAAAACCTGGAATTTTAGGAAAGCGGATTTCAACAAATTAAAGGAAGAGCTTAAATGTGTAGATTGGGACAAAGTCATAATAACTGGGGATACCGAACATAAATGGGGTAAGTTTAAGGATATACTGCTAGAGTCCTGTAAAAAGCTTATACCCTCTGGTAATAAAATGTCCAGGAATAAAAAGAAACCACTATGGATAAATAAGACTGTACAAAGTATAATAAATCAAAAACAAAGGGCGTTTAAAATCTTCGGCTACTTCTAGTTGTGATGGCGTAAGGGGATGGCGGCCAGATTAGTTGCCAATGCTCTTGTCACCTTTTACCAATGATTGATGGTGGTCTTCCATGGTTCCGGATCATAACAGTTCAGGCTCAGTGGGAGTGGTCTATTTGGTTGTGCCTCATTCCAGGTGATTGCTATGTCTTATCTTGGAGCTGTTTCACCCAGAACACCACTAGTAATAGTTCATGCTTCATAGATTATGCTTCTGGTTTTCATTAGTTGTTCAGATCTTATCCTGTTACCTTGTGTCCCATTCCCTGACCTCTGTCCCTCCCATATAATCTGTTCTCCCTGTCTCCCTGACCCTTGACCTGTTTTGTGACCCTGGCCTCACTCTCTCCTCTGTGCCTTTATGTCCTCTTGGCTTCCGACTCAGGCTTGTTCTCTTAACAAGGCTCTGCTCACCTTCTGTATCTGATGCTACTTTCTGGCTCACCAGGCACCGGCTTGCATGTGACCTTAGCTTTTCTTGCTCCCCTGTACTGATGTGACCTCCCAGCTTCTGACACTCGGCTTCATCGACAACTCTGCAGAACTTCTCCGCCTTGGTACTAGTGACCCCCTAGTGGGCAAGTGTCTCACTACACCTACCAACTTTACACCATTCCAGTGTACATGCAAACCTGGTGGTGAGCGTTACAGGCAAAAATTGCACTCGAGAGCACAAACATAGATAACATGTCACATAAATACACATCTATGAACCATGACGTTTTCAGGGGGTGTTGCAAGGCACCGGACACCCTCCTACATATCTAACCAAATGGATTACAAATCTATATTCTCTTCTTTCCATTCTCTGTATTTTTTCCATTTTGTATATATCTGAAGGGTCCTTTTATAAAAGTTTTTAATTATGACCTGTGTCCAACATAAGCCTACAAAGACATTGAAGAACATACATAAATTGATGGTTTCATAACTGGTGAAATAATTTTCTATGATTGCAGACAATAAGTAATACATTTATTTCTTGTATTGTAACCCACCACTCTAAACACCTGCTACATCTCCCACAATTACAATAACCTTTCCACCCAAGCCACTATTTTCTCATTTTTAATGTCGTTCTTAATAATGATATATCTGTTATATTGGGAACTTTTACTGATGTAATACAGGTTTTCTATCATTACAGTCTGACACATTCAACTAAAAGCTTTTACAATATAAACCCTGCTACTCTTGGAGCGCTTGGGAACATGTTTTCTACCAGGCTGATTTGTTGGGAAATGTATTGTTTTATTTTTTGCTATATTTTCTTTTACACTTAAACATTATTGTATTTCAGTTTCTGTTGCTTGTCAAGAAAATGCATTACAACATAGGAAGTGACTGCAGGGCAGAGCGTGGAAAACTAACCTGCTGACTTGCAGTTGTGAAACTATTGGAAATTCACTTAGAGTGGCGCTGACTGCATTTCAGGCTTCGACACAGCAGTCAGCAGAAATGTGAGCGCCCACTATTCTGGAGACTGGAACGATTCTCCAACAGATCATATGTGATCATGAGATAATGTTAGCGAACAGCAACATTTTATCACCACGTGTAGTGTTCCTATTTAGGTCCTGAAAAAATATCCATCCCTTCCGAGATTGAAGACAATTTACTATCTTATTGTATCAATACACAACTATTGAGGGTGTAAGTTAAAGAGGTTGTTCACTACTCTGCAATAGTGGCCACATCTCTGGTAGGGAAGGCTTTTTCTAAATACCTTGTTCAGCCAACTCTGCCTCTGAGCAGCGCTATTGTGGTCCACTCTTCCCCATGCAGTGACCCCCCTGGGCCCCCTGACTTCTGGGATCTGTAGATGTCACATCAACTTTGACTTGACCCGACATCACTGAGCCCGGCCCCAGTCTTCCTGAGGGACTGGGCTGTGGGTGGAGATTTATTGCCTATCACAGCCCAGCATCGCTTCTGCTTGCAGAGCTCTGCAGTGAAGGAGAGAGTGCACGAGATGCTGGGCTGTGTCACTGGGCCGTGATGAGTGGTGAAATGCCACCCACAGCCCCATCACTCAGGAAGACTGGGGCCGGCCTCGGGGGTGTCAAGTCAACTGGAAGTTGATGTGACATCACCGGATTCCAGAGGACACGGAGCCCCAAGGGTCACTTTATGGGGATGAGCGGATTACAATAGCATCGCTCAGAGACAGAATTGGCTGATCAAGGTATTTAGAAAAAGCCTCCCCTATCAGTTTTACAGTAATGTAGCCACTATTGCAGAGTAGTGAACCATCCCTTTAACTTGTGAACATTTTTAATGGGAGCCTGTCAGCCCAAACCAACAGAATAATCTAATCTCATGGCCTTTTAGGGGATATAACCAATATAAAAATCACATTTAGTATTTTAATGTGTTCCTCTCTGAACAAACAGAAGTTTAATCAAATATGTCATTAGGGTGCACCCTTGGTGTGGCCAAGAGGCAAGGTGCAGCATTGTTTTTGCATTCGCTGCCTCTCGGGGCCGGCGTCCGGGATCGATGACGTGGGGGCAGCAAGGTCGTCTCCCCTCCACAGGTAGGGGAGAGGTGTAGTCCCGGGGCTCAGGTGTTGGTAAGGAGCAGGGCTTGGGCACTGTCAGCAGGTTGGACTGAATGACACCGGTGTACGCACCTCGGCTTTGCGCTTCTCAAGGGCAGCAATTTCGTGGCGCAGCTGCCATTGCTGCCTCTCCCAATGCGGGGCATGGGTTCCGTGCTTCGCCTCCTGCTCGGGAGCCAGGCCCATTCGGGTGCTTTCGGCGACGGCGACAACCGGACTCTCTCTCTGCCATGGGCCCCATCGCTCAGTGGCCTGCTCCTCCTCTCGGCAGGTACATGCCCGCTGCTCCACAGCCGGGACGGGGTATTTGGGAGTGTCCGGCACCGTGGACCAGACAGACTTCAGGTTGGGTTCTGCCTCCGCTGCGGCCGGGCGGACTGCCGGAGCTGTCGTCATCTCTGCTGCGGCTGGGCGGACTTCCAGGCCATCGTCATCTCTTTTGCGGCCGGGCGGACTGCCGGGGCCGGGGATGACATCATCGGGGCTGCGGCCTGGCTAGAGGCTGGATAGGATGGCGTCACGGTTGCGGCCTGGCTTGGGGCCGAGACGGGTGGCGGATCGGTGGTGCGGGTAAGGCCCGAGGTCCCCATTGCTGGGTCCTCCTGACACAAGACGGGTTCCGCTGTTGCTACTTAGGGTAGCGGGCCGATTGGGGTGCTGGCTGCTGACATGAGTGGCGACGGATGCGACGTGGCGGACGGGGGCAAGCTGGACCCCTCAGCCGGGATGGCCGATTCCTGGGGAAAATAGGGGCGTGGGTCACTGCTTACCCGCTCCTCCAAGGCCGCCTCCATCTCGCGCGTCCAGACAGCTGCAGCCAGGCCCTTCATTTCGGTGGTCCACCGTGTCAAAATGAAGTGTGCCTGGGCCTGGATTCTTCGGCACATCCTCTCCATTTGCTCTTCAATCCAGTCGGCGGTCCCGGGAATGGGCCTCTCCACATGCTGATTGTTGGACCCCTGAGACATCCTGCCGCTTGCTTGTCCAGGAACAGGATTTGGCAAAGTCCTGGTGTCCCTGCCCTTTATCTTCTCGGTTTACATGCCGCTCCCTCTTGGTTTTCAACAGCAGTCTTGCGAGACCCACTGTCCTTTGCGACTTCCTGTCTTGGGAGTCACTGAGTTCCGCCCGCGTTCTTAGGAAGTGGGGCTTCGGCTTCCTGCCTTTTTCGGGGAAGACGATGACGCTATTGTTGGTTTGGCGCCAAAGATGGTGGCAGTTCAAGATTTTGGAGCGTTTCACGGATTTCAAAGCAAGGCGCACAGCATCTACTGATGGGGTAAGAACCCTGTTCGTGACGCCAGGTTTTGTGTTGTCGCGGACGGCTGCCACCTTTGCTGTGGCAACCGGGGCTGCTCGAGTGGCGCTCGGATCCGGGATCGTCTCCTGGGCTCGAGTGGTGACCGGACCCGGGGCTCGTGCACCTACCCGTCCTCGCACACAGTGAAAAAGGGAGGTATTTACAGGGGAGATTGTCTGTGAAACCACCCGTGGGTTGCAGTGATGGGATGGTGTCACCGCCGCTGCCTCTCGGGGCCGGCGTCCGGGACCGATGACATGGGGGCAGCAAGGTCATCCCCCCTCCACAGGTAGGGGAGAGGTGTAGTCCCGGGGCCCAGGTGTAGGTAAGGAGCAGGGCTTGGGTGCTGTCGTCAGGTTGGACTGGATGACACCGGTGTACGTACAATTAGGAAGAAATCACACCAAGCCCATATTGTAAACCAAGGCCGGATGCCGGTAGCCTCTGGAGGGGTGTGCTGGTCCTGCACATAGGTTGGCAGTGTAGGAGCCCTTCCTCCTGCACTCGTGTCTTGTGGTGTATGGATTAACCCCGTGTGGAATGGGAGAAATCCGCTCCCCTGCAGTTTTGGACACAGAGGGAGCCATTGCCCGCAGACGCTGACCCATGGGACTTCAGTGGATTCTTGGCGGACACCCTGTCCCACGCGTTGGGCTGCTGGTCTGCTCCATCTGAGCTTGTTTCCTTGGGAACAAGGCCTGGTACCTTGTCCCGCTGCTTAATTAACAAGGGGCTTGAAGCTTGCCTCGTCCTAGGGTCCTGGGCATGGCCTCCGGACCGGATTCCCGTTGTCGGAACCGGCGGGCTATAACTCTGCCCTGGTCCACTTCAGGTCTCCTGCGACCAGATCTCCGAAACCTGTGGCCCTACAAAGCTGTCTGCCACCTTGTCGGTCCTCCCATGGTCCAAGGGCTCCAACTCTGACCACACTGCACTTCAGCTCCTGCCACCGACTCCAACTCCTCACTCCACTCAAACTGCACTGAACTCCACGGTTCCCCCCCTGTCACCTCAAGACCCCTAGGTGGGCGTTCCCATCCGCCTGGTCCAGCCCATTGGTGTGTCCTGGCTGTCATGGGGGGGCGACTAGGATTTGTGGCTGGTGTTCCTGTGTGTGGGATGTGTGTTGTTAATTCCCAAGGAGGAGGCAATTCCTGTACCCTTGGTGGGGGGTACAGTCATCTGTGACTACCTGGTTTTGTCAGGGCGTCACATGCACTTCCAGACATAAGTATTCTGAAATCTAAAATGTGATTTTTCTCTGCTGCAGCAGTTCTTAGGGGGGGTCATAAACTTTATGTACAGTATACTTGTTGTCATGTCAAAAATCACACAGCATGCTGTTTTCTGTAGGGCACAAACTGGTAGACAACCTGCTGTTTTTTTTCCACTTAAGTTTTCAGAAGAAAAGTATGTTAGTAAGTTACATCATTAAGGAATTAAGACTCAGCTACAATTTTACTATCTGGAAAACCCCTTGTCGCTAATAATAACAGTGTCTAATCACCTCCTGCATCAGCGCAGTTTCAGCAATGTTATTGCCAATATTCTCAGAGAGTGATGTGAGTTATTTGACTGACTGCTCCGGCTGCAGTCAGTGAGCGGCTACTGATTGGCTGCAGCTCATCAATATTCTACTCTGATGCAAGAGTATAGACTGCAGCTGATGAGTGCTCGCTCACTGACTGCAGCCTGCACTTGCAGCGGCAATAACAGCAGGGACATAGCTGAAACAGCACTGCTGCAGGACATGGGTATACACTGTTTCTATTTTAATTGAGGCTTTGAAATAGTTAAGCCCATACAGTCTAGCATCTACAGAGGCCAGGCAGCAGACAGGGATGGGAATAGATAGCAAAACCCAACCCATATATTAGCTATTCAGCAGCTGCTGCAAATCAAAAAGCTGCACATTTCTGTAACTTTACTTGCCTGTACTAAAAACTATACATCCAAACTGACAACTAAAGGTATGTATAGAATCAGCATGATAGTGCCAGTATAGCACTGGCTTTAGTTTATATATGAAAATCCTGGTGATTGGTTCACTTTAACTGATCACAATAGCAGTAATTTTGACCAGGGATGCTCAAACTTTTGCATGCCATTGTATCCTGACAGAGCCAGTGCACTGGAAATTGGACCTGTAGCAATAATGTGCAGTGTAAGAGAGAAGTACCATATTTCCATCTATAAGCAATGCCTAAACTTATAAAAATCAGCAGGAAAGAACTTTTCTGTGCCTCTATAAATCAGCAACATACAGGTACATTACAGGCCCATAAATATATATGCACGGTGTATTTGGAATCTGCTATGTACAAATAGTGGTTCATTCTTATAGCTGCATATACATTAAATGAAAGTAACTACAGAACAGGAGAAGGACTTGGGTATTCTGGTTACAATAAGCTGAGAAGCTGCACTCCATGTCAGGCAGCAGCTGCTAAAGCAAACAAGATTTTAGGGTATATAAAAAGATAGATTAGATCCCGTGATCCCAACGTATTATTACCCCTCTATAAATCACTTGTATGGCCACATCTAGAATATGGGATCCAGTTTTAGGCTCCACATTTTAAAAAGGACTATCAGAAGAGTCAGTTCAAAGGCAACAACTAGATTATTGCGAGGAATGGAGGCCTCTCATATGATAACAGGTTGGAAAAGTTAGATATGTTTAGCTTAGAAAAAAGACATCTCAGAGGAGATCTCATTTATATGTATAAATACATGTGTGGTCAATATAAAGGACTGGCACATGACTTATTTCTTCCGAAGACGATATTAAGAACAAGGGGGTACTAATTGCAGGTGGAAGAAAGGCGATTCCGGCAGTTAAATAGGAAAGGGTTCTTAACAGTTAGAGCAGTCACACTGTGGAATGCCCTACCACAAGAGGTAGTAATGGCGGATACTATAACAGCTATTAAAAAAAGGCTGGATGATTTCCTCAGTACACACAACATTGTTGGTTATAAATGACTGGATGATAAACTGTATAATTGGTGGAAGAAGGTTGCACTAGATGGACCTAGGTCTTTTTTCAACCTATGTAACTATGTAACTATATTGTATTTGTAATGATACCTGTCACATTTAGCTGATGATTTTTGTAGAACACAGACCTGGTTCAGCAATCATGTTGATCTAGATCATAAATTACAAGCTTCTTTGTCACCTCCATACATAATACATTTGAGGTCTTGTTTCTCGCACACCACCCTTCAATGCTCTCACTATCAACCTGCTAAATTAAAAAGAACTTGCTTTACACAGACAGCGCAACATTTGAATTGGCCCATTAGGCTACAGCCCAACTAGAAAAAGCCCGACTTTGTAAAATCCATTATATTGCTCTTACTAAATTAAAATGCACTGTTTTCCTTGTGCTGATAAATACAAAACGACAGACTCTTTTAGCAGGTGTCACGCAATTAATCTCCAGTCTAACAGAGTGGAAAGTGAAGATCGGGACCTTTTGAAGTTTCTTCACCTCTGGCAATTACATTACTACAATTACATTTTCAGCTGCAGGAAACCTGGAGCATTTCGGAGACTACACTAATCCTGGTTATAGTGCGCTGTAAGAATTAAATGTAGCCATAAGGTAACAAGTAGTCATATCTACAATACTTAGCTCATGCACAAAAAAAATTAAATGTCATCATATGCCACCAAGTCAATACGGAAAGTAAGTCTTTTATGTTTTGCACATTTTAAGTGGCTTTTTTTTGCAATATGAAGCTAAAAACTATAAAGTAAGTTCTAAAAATGCCAGGAATAACAGCGCTTACTACATTGTAAATCAGACTCATGGCTCCATTCAACACTAAAACTAATTGAGTTAAGCCAGATTCACCCATCAGTACGAACTGTGATGTATGAACCAATTACAGGTTTACTGACTATAGATGAGCAGATCTCCAGTACATCATCCAGTTCAGTGGTACCTGGCGGCTAGATGGGAGGCCTGTGAATCTCTTACCTATTGGTAGCCTTTGGTTAGCCAAGACTGGTGCGACATCACTTGGACATAATAATAATATATAATAATATTTATTCATTTATATAGCGCTGTTAATTCCACAGAGCTTTACATACAATGGCAACACTGTCCCCATTGGGGCTCACAATCTAGGTTCCCTATGAGTATATATTTTTTTTGAGTGTGGGAGGAAACCGGATATCCCGGAGGAAACCCACGCAAACACGGGGAGAACATACAAACTCCTTGCAGATGTTGTCCTTGGTGGGATTTGAACCCAGGACCCCAGCGCTACAAGACTGTAGTGCTAAAATGAGGGCAATGAGAGAATACTGGCCAGGACTCCCCTGGAATCTTGGGTCCTGGGAAGAGATGAGCGAACACGTGGAAGTTCGGTTCGGCAGGTCCAGATGGACTTTAGATAAAGTTTGGTTTGGGATCCGGACTTGACCTAAACCCCAATGGAAGTCACTAATTTCCATGTTTTTTGTGGGATGCACATTACATCCAAACAAGCTGTTGTTACCTCCAGTGCGAGCCGATCAAACACTGCAAGTGACTCACACTGGGCTGAAAATCGAGCGTACCCAATCACACAGATGCCCACATAAGTGGTTTACATATGTAAAGCACCTGAACCCCGAACCCAAACTCTGGTTTTTTTTAAAGTCTGTGTTTTGTATGAAGATTAAACACCGAACCTTGGGTTCGCTCATCTCTAGTCCTCGGCAGTTCCCCATCTTGCCCTCATCATAATCCACCTATGGTTCTACTGCACTATTATTCCATTCCGGGTGATTTTACGTTTTGGAGCTTTCATTTTCTCCTAATTTTCTTTCAAGAGTCAAAACGTTTTACAGTTTTTTTTGGGGATGATTTGTACCTTTGAAAAACACTTTCCATTTTACCAAATAGTATACTTAAAAGCAAGCAATAATTTCCAAATGTGAAGAATTGTAAAAAAAAATAATTCATTCATTTGTTTTCATTTTTATGGAGTTAATTTTGAAGCAAAACTTACCTGGCAGCATGAGTCTTCAGGTCAGCACAATTACAATGATACCAAACTTATAAGGTTTTTCTTTACGTATAGTGGTTAAAAAAAAATCAGACTTTGTCAAAAAAATTGGTTTATCATAAATTTATGTTGCCATTTTTATCAGATCCATAATTTTATATTTTTCCATTGATGGATCTGTGTAAGGGTTTATTTTTTTGTTACCGTAATTGAGCTGATGTTTTTATTGATATTGTTATGCACAAAGTTTTGTTCACTTATTAGTTTATTTTTTAGTTATTGTAGAAACAAAAACAAAAAATGGCAATTTTGAAGATTGTTTCTCTTTTCCATTTCAGTATTCATTGCATAGGATCAATAGTTTTAGATTGTATTAATTCAGGACATTTTGTAAACAACAATATCAACTATTTTATTTTTAGCTTTCGCTATTTAGGCTTCATTATAAAGAAGCTGATTTAAACATATATATATATATATATATATATATATATATATATATATATATATATATTTTATATTTTTTCAACTTATTAAATATATTTTTTAGTTTACATTTATATAGTCTCCTTTGAAGACGTGAACCTGAGATTACTTGATTGTGTCTGAAATACACTGTAATAAGATAGTATTGCAGAATATCATGATATTGACAAGCTCTTTGGAAGCCTACCCATTGGCTTAGTTTTATCTCACATAGCAGAAATTCAGGCCTTCGGAAGACAATATCATGGGGCAATCGATCAGCAAATGATGACTGCCTTGTTGAAACCTGTTAAATACCACTATGAAACATATACAGCTGCACACTATAATGCTAACAATGAAAATGTGAACTCTGGGATTGCATTACTGCTATAGAAATATTTGAAAAAAAGAGATGTTTAACTTATGTATTGGAAAATGCATGTGAACCAGTGACCAAAAGCAAGGTAATCTCTGTATATCATAAACCTAACTTAAAATGCCACTCTCTAGGTAAAACACCTCCATGTCTGGGCAAAATGCCGCTATCTGGGTTCTGGAGGTGGACATAAAGGTTTCTTACCCAGATAGTGGCATTTCAGGTTAGGTTCCCAATATACAGAGATTACCTTGCCATTGGTTATTGGGCTCACATGCATTGGCCAATACATAAGCTAAACATCTCTTTTTTTCAAATATTCCTATAGCAGTAATGCAATGCCATAGTTTCCTTATTTATTGGTAGCTTTTTAGAGTGCAGCTTACATTGATAGCACACGGCCACCGTAAATGTATGATGGTCATCATTAAGGCATAAAGGACATTCAAAAGACTCATTTGAACATTAAAATAAAATAAAGAAATAAGTTTTACAATTTCTTCACTGCGGTACTGTATATTTTGCTTATAGTATCCTAGTGCAATTGCATGTGAAAAATAAAGGGTTTAGGTCACTAACAAATTGAATTCCATTGGGCCCAGTGGGTCTATGAACATGTGAACATTCACTTTTGATTTCAGCATAATCTTTCATATTATTTAGGTTTAATATGTTATTTGTAAACCTTCCTATAATACTGGAAACCTACTGGAAAGTGATTAGTTTTAAACTCACTTTCAATTGTGGAGGGTTTTTTTTTTTGCTTCAGTATTTTCAGACCAATTATGCACGACACCTATGATTTTGTGCTGATCAGCTCTGTCAACATTATTGTGCCATAGACTGGTTCACTGGAGTATTGTCTGGTTCTCTGATAGACCAATTTGATGTTACAAAACTAAAGAACAGACGAGCGGGGGAAGAACAGAAAAGCACAGAAATTTGTTTAGTTTCAAATTTCACCAACATTCTCTCCTTTTTTTACAACTAGGCTACTCTTTTATATTTGATTTCCATTGCATGGAACGTAAAAATGTTCTTCAGGCAAAGGATATGTGGACAGCATTTAATCCCATCTTTTTCATCTATATTTTCTAATACTTTTGGAAAAACAGAAAAACATCTATTGTTTCTGGGTTAAAGGGAGTATGTCAGAACAGACTGACTTTTCAAACCAAATACGAGCGCTCGGTGCACCCTTGGTGTGGCCAAACATTTAAGTGCATTTCCCAACTACTTCCAGCATTTGGACCCCTATTGATCTATGAGTTATCTATCCTCTAGGTCAGTGATCCCCAACAATTCTGATCTTGAGAACCACATTCAGCTCTGAGAAAGGGTCAGGAGCCACATCCAGCTCCTGCCGCTAACAGTAGTGTCACCAAAAGCCCCCATTACCTGTATAATGACTGCCAAAGATTTTCCACAGAAATCACACAGACGCAGTATACCAAAATCCAGGGGTTCCCCAGTACAACAATTCAGTATTCTCATATCAAGCACTTTCACCACAATGTTACATCCAGCTTCAAGCACCTCCTCTTATAGGTAGTAATAAATAGATTGTGAGTCATGAAAACCTTTGCTACACCTGTAGAGAAGTTTCTCCATTGCTGGTATACCATCTTTTTGTGTTTGGCTGGATTCACACAATGGTATGGCATGTGATGTGAGAGCATCGGATTCAATATGCTAATGACCCTCAGCTCCTGCTCTGCTGCCAGCGTGAGCCGAGTGTCATGTGACTGTGATCCAGTCCTGCAATCGGATCTCAGCTGCAGAGAAGAGGGAGGGATTAATCTCTCCATCTTCTCCATTGTCATCTGATGCGATTATCGCACTGCACTCGGTGTTAATGCAACAAGATGACACAGCCAGCCGGAAGCCACACATCATGTGGTCCATGAACCAGTCGTGGCTCCTAAGCCACAGGTTGAGGCCCCCTGCTCTGGGTTCACTTGGCAATATCTTTATGATAAACTCAATATCATGGCACTTTTTTATACAAATAACATTTCTTTTTCTTTCATTACAATTTTGTTCATAGTTCTTTAAAAAATGCAAAAAAATGTTGGGGTTAAATTCTTCACACCTTACATTTTTTCTCATTAATATGTAATGTGATTAAATGATAACTATTGATAAAAAAATGTCCTTGAATACAGAGGAAATACTGTATGTTATTACTCTAATTTCCTGTATTTACAACTGTGACTACTAATCCCTATTGATGGATTTTTGGATTGTGGCATCTCAGGATGGGGGTGCTTTGATAAAATCCACTGCTGAGTCGTGTATTGGTCTGATTAGGGACACTGAGCTTTTAAACTCATTTTTACTCTTAAGAATGAGTTTTGGATATATAATTTCTAGTGCTGTTGGGTCTAAGGGGACAACTTTTCTCCTTGCAGAGACTGACAAACCAATCTGGCTCTCAGTGGTGAGGAGTCTTATAGCTGCAATGCTCCCCTGGGATATATGCAAACTTTCTCTTCAGGGAGGAAGGAAATGAACTCTAGCACCACCTATTGGAAGTAGCAATCCTAAAAGTCAAAAGTGGCTCTTGTTGCTGAGCATGCTCAGCACTGCTCGTTACTCGATCGAGCGTTAAGGTGCTTGATTGAGTAACAAGCATTAACTCACCTTCATCCAAGATTGGAATTTCCTGCTCGGAACAAACCTTTGTCTAGTCACCTAAGGCCACAGTCACACCTGCGAGTGAATCGAGTGTAACTCGAGTGAGTCTTGTATTGTGTCACCCAAAACAACCTGATGCTCTCTGGCCAGGAGCAGGCCAGCTGCATAGAAATGCATGCAGCTGACCCGCTCCTGTCCGGAGAGCGGCAGGCCATGACGGGTGATGCAATGCGAGACTCATGCGAGTTACGCGCGAGTCACTCGCAAGTGTGACTGCGGCCTTAGGTGAGTAGTTGAATATAAAAATCATTCAAAGTATCCAGTATATTAAAATAAAAATATCTGAAAATGGTGATTACATGTTTCGGTTTTAGCATATGATCTACTTCAATAACTATGAGGGTATACGTAAACACTATTTTAGTTGTAATTTGTGATGCCCCTTGTATCTTATTTAATGAACAATCAATAAAATTGATATTTTTATTTCCTATGCTGGACACATTAGATGTTTTTTTCTAGTCATAGCTCTTTGTCTGTATTGTTATAGTATAAGCACCATATAGAAGTTCTGGGACCCAGCACTGAAATAGAATGACTAGGCAGGTTTTAAAATTTGAGTATTCTTTGTAAGTGAATTTATTTCCATTTCAAAAATACCTAACTTTTTCTGCCATCAGATCACCCTTTAAAGGCAACCTGTCAACAGATTTTGGCCTTCTAAACTAAAACTAGCACCTTGAGCAGCGCCTGTGCTGCATTGTACTGTATAAGGCTATGTGCGCACAGTGCGTTTTTCGCGGCGTTTTTGCGCGTTTTTCGGGTGCGTTTTTGGCCTCAAAACTGCAGGACTTTGCTTCCCCAGCAAAGTCTATGAGTTTTCATTTTTGCTGTCCGCACACATCTGTTTTTTTTACCTGCGTTTTTGAGTTAAAAAAAAAAATGGACATGTCAGTTCTTTCCTGCGTTTTTCTGCGTTTTCCCCCCATGCAATGCATTGGAAAAACGCAGCAAAACGCAGAGATCAAAAACGCAGCAAAACGCAGCCAAAAACGCACCAAATCGCGGCAAAAACGCATGCGTTTTTTTATGCGTTTTTTCGACACAGGTGCGTTTTTGTGCGTTTTTAGCGGCCAAAAACGCACAAAAACGCAGCGTCAAAAAGACGCAGTGTGCGAACCTAGCCTAAAGGCGCACGTTACTCCCCCCCCACCTTCCCCTGCAGTCCTCACAAATACCTTTATAAAATCTCCCGCCGTGTATGTAAATTCTCCGGTCCAGTCCAATGGGCGTCTTAAACTGCGCCTCTTGTACCTCATTTCATTGTTCTCTTGTGCTGATTGACATGGCACCATCCACATAGGTGGGCAAAATCACATGCCTGCACAGCCATATTGCCAACTCGCGCAGGTTCACTTCGCTCTGCCCTATTGCAGGCAGAGCCAAGAAAATAGGTGCACCTGCGTGAACCGCGAGTTCTCTGCACAGGCGCAAGATTTTCCCCAGCTATGTGGATGAAGCAGGTGACGTTATCCACATCACCAGGCAAAATCTTGCACCTGTTCAGAGGACTCACCGGTCCGTGCAGGCGCACCTATGTTTTTGGCTCTGCCCACAAGAGGGCAGAGCGAAGTACACCTCCGCAAGCTGGGAATATGGCTGCACAGGCACAAGATTTTGCCCACCTACGTGGATGGTGCCAGAGGTATCATCCACATCAATCAGCACACGAGGACAGCAAAAGGAGGGACAGGAGGTCCAGATTAGGATGACCGAACCGGACAATTTGCATACATGACCGGAGATTTTATAAAATGTATTTGTGGGGTGCATAGGGGGGTCAGGGGGTAATTTGCATCTTTATGGAATGCAGCACGGGCGCTGCTTAAGGTGCTAGTTTTAGTTTAGAAGGCCAAAATCTGGTGACAGATTCCCTTTAATGTATAACCAGATGCAGTAAGCCCTAACGTTGGAAGCGCCTCCTTAGGTGGAACTGCAGGAAGCCAGAATATTGTTTGGAAGCCTATGCCTATACAGAAGGTTTTGAGCTCTGTGGCAGAAAACAAATGAAGTTCTGTCAACAGCTAAAATAGATATACTAAAAAACTTCTATCAGCACAGAATTTTAAAGTTATTTGTATGAAGAAAGCCAAATTGTGTTCCGGAGTGGATGACTGAATTAATAGAACGACTCCAGAGGTCATTTCATATTTATTATTAGTCCTTCTACGGCTGGATTATTGGAATTTTATTCAAGGTGACTAAATAATCCCAGCTGTAGGTGGCCATAAAACAAAGAGAAGCAGAGTTATAGGTTAGATTTGTTTTGGCGGCGATCCATGATTACTTAATCCTCCTCTTCAAATCCTTAATAATATCCCCTCTGCTGTGCCCCTTCCCAAGCCGTTATTGAGCATATACTTGTATATATTGAATAATGAGCACGTAGTCAGAGACACTTCATTAACGGGATGACGTTAGTTACCTTTCTATATTCCGTTCTTGAGATGGTGGCCGGGTGATGTGGTAAACACAGCTCTCCTCCATACGCTATATAAGCAGTGTGTAATGAAAAAGTAAGCCTTTAATCTTCTTTTTACCAACAGATAATGTCAAAGAGAAGGTTTTAGGAGCTGAAATCCAGTGTTAGGTGGTGGCAGCGAAGAACTGAGATTTATTCTAAGCAAATACATTTAAAATGAAGAAAACCTGTGCAAATGTCTGATACTTATGATTGAGACCCTTCATACTCTGCTCATTCTCCGAGTCAACAATTAACAGAAATTTCAAGCAAATTGTAAAAAAAAGCAGTCGCCTGAAGAGATAAATATAACCGCCATCTCATGGATCCTTAGATAATCAGATTAGTAGGCCCATATGCTGTCAGTAACCTTGTGTTTTTGGGTTCATAGCGATACAAAGTTTGCAAGGCATAGCTCTATCCTCTTTACAGATTTGTCACAGACGAAAGCTGATAACCCGAACCAAATGATTGTGTACTGTGCCCCAAGCACTGGAAATTTTTCATTCCTATCCAACATAAGAAGTATATATTGAATTAAATTTATTCTTATCATCATTTTTCACATACTCTAGCTTGTATTTCTATGATATTTCAGCCATATTTTCCCATCACATTCCTGGTCCATTGTCTGTATGTTACACATCGACATATTGGTAAAACAAGAAAAATTCACACTTTGTGCAAAAGGGATGAAATAACAAGGTGAAAAACGATGTGGAAAGTTGGAGAACTGATGTAGAAACATATAACAAGAAATGATTGATTGATTGATTAATTGATTTGTCTGTAAAGATGAGTGAATTGAATTTGTGCTGAATTGTATTAAATTTGCAAACTTCAATTAAATTGAACAATTTGCAACTTGATTTATGCAAATCACCCAACAAAATACCTGCCTTTCTTTACATGGCAGAAGATTGCATCAGAAAGCGCATATGTAATGATGAACGAGTTTCGAAATACTGGGATTTGCGATACTCGTACCGAACACTGTATAATACTCGCGTATGCATTCAGAAGAGTGTGTGCAATGCAAGTCAGTGGGGAATAATCGCAATGTAACAAGTAACCCGAATGCTGCACTATTTGCTACTCGTACGAATAGTACAGCATTCGGGTCACTCGTTACATTGCAAGTATTCCCCATTGACTTGCATTGCACACACTATTCGGAATGCATGTACGAGTATTAGACAGTATTCATTACGAGTATCGCAAATCCCAGTATTTCGAAAGTCGCTCATCATTACTCTCATGACTTTAGCATGATGCACATGCTTCAGTATAATGCCTTGTAGCTATCATGTCATCTGGAGCAGTCAATAACTTGGGTAAAAGCCCAGGCCAGGAATTCAGCAGTCATGTTAGGGTAATGTAGGATAGTGGGAGGATGGCAGATTTTGCAGTTCAGAAACAGCAGTGCTATACTTAAATACTGACAATATATATCAATAGTGCTCCTATCACAAAATGCAGATGCACCTACCCCGGTCGTACCAAAGCTCTACCTGCAAGGATAATTTAATCCCGAGTGCCAATGCACATCTAAACACATGGATCAGTGATATAGATATCCAAGTATCGCCTGTCGCCGTGCTTCCGAGCCGTCAGTATTTGTCAGTATTTGACTATAGCACTGCTGTTGTTGTTGTTTTCTAGGAAATAAGCTACTCCGGTTAGTATATCCTCTGAGGCATTATTAGACCAGGAGGATTTTTCTTGCAGGGTTATATGGATCTATAATATAGGAGGAAGATACCCTAGCTATATACTGTACATATAAGATTAGTTTCCCTTAATTCCCTTGCAGGACTGTTCTAGGAAGCATGCTGTGAGACGTGGACACCTATGTGATCGTATGCATATATTTTTTCCGTGCACACTAAGAACCAGGTATATATCATCTTACCAATGGAAATAATGGCCTGAGTCGAAAGGGTCTGGTAAAAATATAAATAATTGTTTGGGTTGTTTTTCAGAGCCTAATAGGGGATTGTCCCTTAAACACTATTTATGATAAGAGTAATTTTTTACAGGTACCTGCTGAGCCATTATAGAGGAGAAATAGACCTTCTAACTAAACAAGCCTTGATTTTGTGATTATATATTTTTATAGGAATCATTCGATGAAAGCAGCTTTATATATATCTACCTCAGCCATGATATAAATTTGGATGTACCTTGATACAGGTATACCCTAGGAATTAAGACTACAACCTGGGCCGTAGGCGCTCCAAAATTGATAGATTAGATGATGTAACAGAGTATTTCTCATTTTAGGAATCAGCGGATATTAATCCCAATGTCAATTGTTTTGATCTGTTGAGATGATTCTCCTCTATATTAGTACCCTTGACTGGCAACATTATCCTATGTGAGTCACTGTTAAATTTGCATATATTTAGCACTACTGATAGTGTAGTCTCTGCGTCCTGAACTGAATGTTATTTTTTGTTTTCTTACAGGTGTCCTATTGAAAAGTCATTGTTTACTAATCCCCTGATGATCCCCCTTTCATTGTATTAGGAAGGGGGGGAAACATGTTGGGAGAGTAGAGAGGGCCCGCTTGTTCAGGGGACCCCTAGGCTCTTTTCCTAACAATACCGATCTATATCCCTGATTAGAGATTTAGCACTAGTTAGGAAACTATTTTTGAATATTTAATACAATTTTTGAGTTATGTGTATGTGGTTTTAGGTTTATCACTTGTGTTTACACTTGGCTTTGGTGGTGGTTCCCTGCCAGTCTGTAATAGGGACAGTGAGGGTCAGTCATCTGGAACGGGGGGTGTCCAAAAAATTAAGGGACCCTACGTTGGTAGGAAGGGTAAAGTAGGGTGCAGTTTAGCAGACCCCCCTATTTATCTGTTAAATTAAGATGTGGGATGCTTTACTAAATATTTTTGACATGTATCCCCCACGGCTCCTATTTGGTACGGGTACAGCACTCACTGACACCGTCACATATTTGTTAAATGAGAGAATACTGGTGTGTCTTTTTTAACTAAGATATTTAAATAAAATTGAATTTCAGCTAGTTGGTGGTGGTTTTAATTGATATACCTCAGTGAGTATTTTGTGTGGTTTTCGGAACCCTGGGTAGAAGATAAAGGTAAATTATTATTAATAATGGGTGAGCGTGCTCAGCACTGTTTAGTATTTGTCACGCTCCCCGTGTCCCAGCACCACTCCTTACCCACTGATCCGGTCCACGTGTCCTCCGGTCACGGCTGCCGCTCCCGCTCGTGCTCTCCTGTGTCCTGCTCCTGGTCTTATGAGTCTGACTCTGAGTATTGGCCTCATGGTTCTGTATAGGACCAGGCTGCGGCCACTCTCCTAGTCTTATAGGCCCAGCACACCTGCAGCAGGAAATGACATGAGGCTGTGCTGGGTATATAAGACTGGCCTTTCCATGTGGGCGGCGCCTGATCAACGTGTCCTTAAGCTTGTCTTTTGAGCTAGGTGCTCAGGTCTCCTTGTGCTGTGTCCTGTTACTGTTTGTCTTTGCTACCGGGTACCTGTGCCTGTTTCCTGTATTGTCCTAAAGAACTCCGTGACCCTGGTGACCTGGTTATACCCGTCCCGGCCACGCCAGTGCTCCGGCTGCCGTGTACCTTGCCCCCCGGTGGGGTACTCGGTCCAGTGGATCCACCTCCTGGGCCCACCAGTCCTACCGGCCCTGACAGATTGATCAGGCCATGAATCCCGCTGGAGCACAAACATCTGAGCTGGCCGAACTACGCCAGGAACTGGTGCAACAACGTGACACCTTACACCGCATTCTGAAGTTCCTGACGTCTGTGGACCACCGGTTGTATACATTACAGACTGCCGCCTCGTCTCAGTCCACGCAGCAATCTGTGTCTGGATCTGAACCTGTTGTCTCCGCAGCCTCGCAACTTCGCCTCGCTGCTCCGCCTCGGTATGCCGAGGACCCCAAGAACTGCTGGGGGTTTTTGAACCAGTGCTCGCTGCACTTCAAATTACTCCCGCACCTCTTCGCTTCCGACCAAGCCAAGATAGCCTTTGTGATGTCCCACCTGGAAGGCGAGGCGTTGGCCTGGATAGACCCCCTGTGGGAGAATGCGGATCCAATGACCACTAACATCCGGGAATTCTTGCACGCTTTCCGAAGTACATTCGATGAACCCGGACGTACCACCACAGTGACCTCTTCGCTCCTCCGGCTACGCCAAGGGACCCTGACCGTCGGCCAATACGCCATCCAGTTCCGCACGCTCGCCTCTGAGCTGGGCTGGAACAATGAGGCCTTGACGGCGGCCTTTTGGGAAGGACTCTCTGGCCGCGTGAAAGACGAGCTTGCTGGCCGTGACGTTCCACGCACCTTGGACGCTTTAATATCCTTAGCCACCCGGATTGACCTCCGTTTCCAGGAGCGAACCAAAGAGGTATTCCGGGAGAAGCGTCCACCCCGTCACGCCTTGTCCCCGCAGAGGCCTACCGCTCCTTTGCCCCTGCCTTCCTGTGACATGTTTCCGGAACCCATGCAAATTGACCGACTGAACCAAGCCAAGCAACGCCGTGCAGAATGGCTCGCCCTGCGCCTGTGCTTCTATTGTGGAGACGGGTCACACATGCTTCGGACATGCCCTGAGAAACCTGGTAGACCCCAGGCTCAAGGGATGGTGGGAACCGCTACCCTTGGCACCGGAATCCCCTCCGTTCCACTTACACAGACTGTCCAGGTGACGACGAAGAAGACCAGGTTCACAGCAGAGGCCCACATCGATTCTGGGGCAGCGGCTAATTTCATACACCAGTCTGCAGTGGACCGATACCAGATACCTGTGATCCCGCTTGCCAAGCCCCTCTGGTTCCCCTCCGTGGACGGCAAACTGCTATACGAACCTGTTCGATATACCACTGAACCAGTGAGACTCCAGGTTGGCACTTTGCATACTGAGACCATCACCTTCTATGTGATCCCGAGGATGGCTCTTGAGCTCCTGTTGGGCCTACCCTGGCTTCAACTCCATGACCCTGCCATTAGTTGGCACTCTGGCGCTATTACTCGCTGGGGGTCCTTATGTCATGACCACTGCCTACAGCCCGTTCCTCGGCCCCTGTCACTTGAGCCTGCTATGCCGCAGGAAGAAGAAGAGGCGACGACTCAGTCCAGCGGTGTACCACAGCTCCTGGCACTTGTGCCTGTGGTGCCACCGGACCCAGAAGCAGAGTCGACGCAGTCCAGCGTCGTTCCACCATCCCTGGCACTTGAGACTTTGGTGCCCCCTGCTACTGAGGATGACACGCTATCCTGTACCCGGTCCGAGACGCCCGAACCGGTCGCCCACGACTCTAGTCCTGCTTCTGACTGTCTTCCCCTATCCGTTGCCTTCGTTGCCGCTGACTTGGGTTCTCCGATACGGGACATAGTGGCCATGAAAACGGTCCGGGGTAGGCAGTCCTTCCTGGTCGATTGGGTGGATTGCGGTCCCGAGGCTCGGTCCTGGTTGTCCCGGAAGTACGTTGCTGCCCCTCTTCGGCGCGCCTACATGTCCTGGCCGCGGGGAGGGGGGCTTCAAGGGGGGGTACTGTCACGCTCCCGGTGTCCCAGCAGCCCTCCTTACCCACTGAGCCGGTTCCTGCATCGCACCACCGCTCCATACCCACTGATCCAGTCGTACCTGCATTGCACCACCGCTCTGTACCCACTGATCCAGTCGCACCTGCATCGCACCACCGCTCCGTACCCACTGATCCGGCCTCACCATCATTGCACTGCTCCTTACCCACTGATCCACTCCACGTGTCCACCGGTCATGGCTGCCGCTCCCGCTCGTGCTCTCCTGTGTCCTGCTCCTGGTCTCATGAGTCTGACTCTGAGTATTAGCCTCATGCCTCTGTATAGGACCAGGCCGCGCCCACTCTCCTGGTTTTATGGACCCAGCACACCTGAAGCAGGATGTGACATACGGCTGTGCTGGATATATAAGACTGGCCTTTCCATAGGGGCGTTGCCTGATCAACGTGTCTGGAAGCTTTGTCTTTTGAGCTAGGTGCTCAGGCCCCCTGGTGCCGTGTCCTGTAGACTTCTTGTCTTTGCTCCCTGGTACCTGTGCCTGTTTCCTTACCGTCCTGAAGAACTCTGTGACTCTGCTGACCTGGTTATACCTGTCCCTGCCACGCCAGTGCTCCGGCTGCCGTGTACCCTGCCCCCCGGTGGGATACTCGGTCCAGTGGATCCACCTCCTGGGCCCATCCGTCCTCCCGGTCCTGACAGTATTTAATTGGGCATCGCGGTGCTCAGATACTCGCGGTGCTCGGCTGATTATCGCAGGTGGTCGGTTGTGAAATATTGGACACAAAGCTCACTTCACTGAATGATGTGAGCCTAATCCCAGTCTCTAAATGGCTCTTACTGGGGGTGAAAACAATATTTTTGGATGTAGTGTGTCCAAAAAACCCCAAAACCTACCCCGCCTCCCCCGAAATTGCTCTGTGTATAGCTGGCTGAATGTGAGTGGAGACCCAAACTGCCCAATCATTGACTTCTATTATACTAAATTACACAAGTCGAGCCCATTTAAGCATCTGACCTGCTTGACTTGAGTAAAGAGCAACCGAGCATCATAGTGTTCACTCATCATTATGGGTACGGAGTACTGTATTGTTCGCCCATCACTATTTATTATGTTACCCTTTGTGACTTCTATTTTGCCAGATACACAGCACTTAGTGACCATTAGGAAGTGCACGGAAGCATCAGGCCTGCCCAGACCCTGATCTGCTCTGGCAATAACTTGTGTCCCTTTAGTGGGTTGTTTTCTTCTGTAACTGTGGCTATTGTAGATGCCAAGTTGCAGTGGGAAAAAAATGATCTTTGATGATCTATTTATTATATATATGTAATAATAACCTATATGCATATACTAGCTATACACATGACCACGATAACCTGGAGAAATCATTAACCCTTTCATGACATGCACAAGTCAAAAGCGGGTGCATGGAGCATGTTCACGGGTTGAGCTCGCCCCAAACTCAGCAGATAATGGCTGTGTTACAGTCAGTATCTGCTGCTAACAATTTTTAACCTCTTAAATCCCGCTGCCAAATTCTCACAGCGGGATTTAGCACGCGCTTGCATGGGAGAGCACCATGCAAAGCTCCCATTGACATGCACATGACATGATCGAGGGACGATGATAGGTTGCTATGACAGCAGGCAGCCCACTGAAGACCTTCGTGCTTATCGTAGCAGCATTTCTTTGAAACCTGCTTTTGGCCGAGCTTCAAAGGAGACTGTCGCGATTTCTGCTTTATACATTAATGCTAAGGCACTGCTGTCTATCAGACAACAGCAGCTTCAAGTATTAAAAATGGTGAAAAGTAAAAAATAAAATAACAATTTATAAAAAATGAAAAAAATAAATGTTCAAATTTTCTTTTGCCCCATCAAAAATAAAGATAATAATATATGTGGTATTGAATAAAAAATACACTTTTTGTATTGGCCCATTCAGAAAAGTCCAATCTATCAAAATATAAAAATAATTAACATGATCGGTAAAGACTGTAAACAAAAACAATTCAAGAACATTAAAATTACGTTTTTTTTTGGTAGCTGCAATAACACAAAAAGTGCTGTAACAAGCGATCAAAACATCATATCTATCAAAAAATGGTATCAATAAAAATGTTGTCTTGCACTGGAAAAAATAAGCCATGAAACAGTTCCATCGACAAAAAAAATGGCAACACAACCCCCAATTTTTCTTTGTGCAAACTTCAGATTTTTTTTCACCACTAAAATAATAAAAAGCCTGGACATGTTTGGAGTCAATGTAATTGTACTAATAAGGAGAAGGTTATTGTGAGGTCATTTTTACCATAAAATGAACAATGTGAAAACAATTCCCAAAAAACCATGGCAGAATTGTATGGGATGAGGGGATGTCACAATGGCTCCCCATTTGGAATTTGTTCCCTGTTTTTCAGTACACTATATGGTAAAATGAATAGTGTAATTTAATATAACATCTCATCCTGTAAAAAAACCAAGCCCTTATATGTCCATTGGACAGAAAAAGAAAAACGTTAAGCTCTAAGAAAAAAGGGTGGAAAAACGAGAATGCAAAAATGGAAATTGGCTTCATCGTTAAGGGGTTAAACAAGTTATTTGGAGTGAAACATGAACATTAAACAGTAAAAAAAAATCTAAACAAAAATCTAAACTAAAAATGGCCTTTTTCTAACTTTGTTTGTCAAAAAGAATAAAAAATGTAAATTAAATAGTAGTTTAAAAGTAACACAATCGGGGTTAAAAAATAATACAATTTGTCGTGCATTAAACAAGGCCTTATAGAGCCAAATCAGTGAAAAAAAATAAAAATTAATAATAATAATAATAATAATAATAATAATAATAATAAATGTATGGCTGTTGAAAGGAAGAGAGGCAAAAATGAAAATAAAATTAAAAGTGACCGGTCATTATTGCACCTTATTGGGCTGGTCATTTAAGGGTTACTGCATCTTCCATAACATAGGACAAATGTTGCTAGCTGAGCTGTTGACCCTTGAGATAAAAAAAACTTGCATTCGTATAAGCCAACAATTAAGCTGGGTTTACACACTGCAACATCGCTAGTGATATCGCTGTAACGTCACCGGTTTTGTGACGCAATAGCGACCTCCCAAAGTCTCTGTTGAGTCGCTGGTGAGCTGTCAAACAGGCAAACCTGGCCAACGACGCAACAGCGATCCGGACCTGCAGAACGACCTAGCTAGTCATTGGGGACGTTGAAAAGCAGCTCTTTGAAAGGAAGTCGCTAACAAAGTCGCTGCAAAGTCCCTTTACACACTGAAACTTTCAAGCGATGCATGCTGCACAGCGGGAAACAAAGGACCAAAGAATGGTCCTGAACGATTTGTAGCGATCAGCAACTTCACAGCAGGGGCCAGGTCGCTGATGTGTTTCACACACTGCAACATCGCAAACGACATCGCTATTGTGTCACAAAACCGGTGACGTTACAGCGATGTCGTTTGCGATGTTGCAGTGTGTAAACCCAGCTTAACAGATAGAAAATGGCTCGAACTTTAGGTTTGGTTTAAAATAGCTGTTGTGTTCAGTAGTTCACATAGAAGTCAACACTTTCAACTCCTTGGAGTGCTGCTGTCAAAAAAATAGATTCTACTTATTGTTTATTTCCACTGAGAAGAATCATACCGCTACCCTGTCAGCTGCCACCAGGAGAGACCTTTGATCATCTAAGTGAGTCACTGTTGCCAAATTACTGTTCTGACTGATTGCTCCTTTGTTTCTGGAAATATTAGTTCATTCCAAAATGTGTACTTTGCTGTTGTTGATTAACTCCCCAGAAGTGCTTTATGCTGTAAGCAACAAGCCTTTAATTGCTAGGTAGGAATAAGAATTTATTACCGGAAATTTAAATATAAATGGTTCTACAAAACATACACGGTGAAGACTAAACAATATCTTAAGTCAATAATGCACTATTTAGATTATTATATATGAAGCCACCCTTAGCCTCTTGAGATTGTATATTGTGGTCTTCAATTTGTTTTGATTGGATACAATATTTTGAGATACTAGCAAAAGCCTTCAACTGGCTGCAAAGCTACTGGATGGCCATAAAAAAATATAAAACAAAAACATCTCCCAACAAAGTAATGCAAAATTGTCACGCTGTACTCTAAGATGTACAATAGCAGTACAGCACAGTAATGTGGGACAGAGAGGATTCCTGAAACTACCTGAGAAGGTAGTTAGCTGGTAAACCACTAGGGGACGTTAGAGTGGAGAAAACGTATGAGCAGAGAATTCCCTAGCAGAGGTAATACTAGTCAAGCCCACCAGATGGCAGTAGAATAATCAGAAAGCCGTATCACAACATGAGGTCTTGTAAATACACAGGGGCAAAGGCGGGCTTTGCACGTTGCGACATCACAAGCCATGCTGCGATGTCGCACGCGATAGTCCCTGCCCCCATCGCAGGTACGATATCTTGTGATAGCTGGCGTAGCGAACATTATCGGTACGCCAGCTTCACATGCACTCACCTGCCCTGCGACCGTCACTCTGGCCGGCGACCCTCCTCCTTCCTAAGGGGGCGGGTCGTGCAGCGTCATAGCGACGTCACACGGCAGGCGGCCAATAGCGGCGGAGGGGCAGAGATGAGCAGGATGTAAACATCCCGCCCACCTCCTTCCTTCTGCATAGGCGCCGGTGGCAGATAAGCTGATGTTCCTCGCTCCTGCGGCGTTATACACAGCGATGTGTGCAGCCGCAGGAGCGAGGAACTATATTGTACCTGTCGCTGCAGCATAATTATGAAAAAGTCGGAGCCTGCAACGATGATACGATAACGACGCTTTTGCGCTCGTTAATCGTATCATCTAGCATTTACACACTACGATCTCGAAAGTGACGCCAGAAGTGCGTCACTTTCGATTTGACCCCACCGACATCGCATGTGCGATGTTGCAACGTGCAAAGCCGCCCAAAGTCTAAACGTAGTCAGAGGGAAGCAAGGAGTCAGTAGCCGGGAAATCAGAACTCAGAAGCAAGGGAGAATGGGAAGACAAGTACGGAATCAAGGTAAACAGATGAGGAATGAACAGGGAGACAGACGAGCAGGGAGCTGAAGGGAGACAGCGGGAGAAACACTGACAAGATGGGAACAGAGAACCGAGGAGGTTAAAAACAGGTCAGGTGAACACGGGAGTCAGGAGGGGGCAGGGCAGACAACAGGTCACTCAGGAGCAGAACACAGCAGAGCCAGAAATATCCCAGAGAAACAGTGCCCTAATATAGTGGCCTGACCTCCAGAACGAGGCAGGAAGGATTAACCCCTAACATGACCTGTATCAGAGGTGAAACTAAAAAAAAAGGCTCAGCTGCAGCTGAGCCAGGAGTAAATCATGACAAAAATTGTGTTTTTACCTTTCAAAGTTAGTAATCCTGTGCCATACATCTCAGGATTATTGATAGGCGAATAGTGAAATATTCGAGTTTCAATTATTTGTCTCGAATATTTCATACTATTCGTGTATTTGTCACTAATAAAGAATCTAATGCAAGTTGATAGTAAACACAAATAATTTTTTGGCATACCCTCCCAGGATGATGGGGCTGTAAAAAGGCTGAAATTGCATGGAAAAGTGCTGAGATTGAATAGGAACAGCATGAGAAAGATGCCAGGATGCATCTCTGAAACACAGGTCGTTTCTGGGAACAATGTTGTCAGAGTATTGCGCTGCTTTGACATGTGTTCCCCTGCCTGTTGGTGATAACCAGCGCTGGTAAAGTAGACAGCTGAGGGCTGCAGCTATCAGCTGGGTGCTTTATCTTAGCTGGTTATCAAATATAGAGGCTCCCCCACAATGTTTTATTTTAATTATGTAAATAAATAATTTAAAAAAAAACCAGATGTGGGCTCCTGCCTATTTTTGATAACCAGTGAAGAAAAAGCAGACAGCTGGGAACCGGTATTCTCTGGCTTGGAAGCTCCATGGTTATTGGGCCCTCCCCAGCCTAAATATAGCATCCCACAGCCACCCCACAATTAGCACATCCATTAAACGCGCCAATTGTGGCACTTTACCAGGCTCATCCCGATTTTCCCTAGTTTGGAGGCAATCAAGGTAATATATAGAGTTAATGTCAAATCACAGCTGCCATTAAGCCCTGGGTTGGTAATGGAGAGGTGTCTATGAGACTCCTACCCTATTACCAACCCTCTAAGTAAAAAGCAGAAAACACAAACACACAAAAATTATATATTTTAAATAATTACAAAAACACCCTCTTTCACCAATTTATTAACCCGCAAAAAAACCCACAGGTTCAATGTCTCTTGATAAGGCTCTTCTACATCCAGAAGCTGCAGTGATGGAAAATGTGACCAATCACTGCAGCTCTTGGGACACACTGAGGGGACAGTACAAATTATGACCTTTGATGAACCCATTGCCGTATTCCCAGACTGCCGGATTGTGGGACACAACAGCACAGTAGTCCGGCAATGCAGCAACCAGCAGCCAATTCACCAGAGCTCACACTCAGGTGCTTCCAAGCTGCCCACAGTGAACTCAGTTGAACCAACTGCCAGATTGCTGAATTACTGTGCAGTCATGTCCTGCAATCAGTCAGGCAATCTGGCAGCGGGTTCAATTGAGTTCACTGAGAGCAGTGTGAAGTCCGGTCACCTGACTTACGGATTACTGGACTATTATAGGATTGGGGGACACAGTGGCACAGCAGCCCAACAGTCCGGTAGTGTGAGCCCGGAAACCTTAAAGGAGCTTCTAAGCTTTAAGGTTCCTGGAGTTCTCAGCTGTTGGGACATCCCCACTCGCACCCACAAACATTACAGCTAGATGGGGACAGTCAAGAGCAGAGTGACTGGAAAAGTGAACCTAAGTATTTTTTTAATTTTCTACATCTTATATTTATTATGCTCTGGGGTCTGAAGAGACGTTAGATCATAAATACTATCGAACATTTAATTCACAGTTAATAACTTTACTGCAATCAAATTTCCAAGAAATGTTTTCAAATCTACTCATCTCTTGTCAATCAATAGAGCTTAGAGAGTACATTTAACTAATCTGGAGTTGCCCATGATATCCAATAAAAAAGAGTGAATTCTTCTAATGTAAGTTATTGTCCAGAGTGTAAAACACTCCCTGACTTTCTATCTAATGCCAGGCCCGAACTTCCAGATTCTGGAATCCTGGCATGCAGAGTGGGATCCCGCAACCCTCTGTGGCCCCTCTTGGAGTAAAAGCACAAGATCTTCAGTGTTAACTCAAGATATTGAGAGTTCTCATGAACTCTTGCTCTTTGCTCTAAAAAAAAATGCTGCTATATCCTTTACTTTGATTTTTGCGCATGATGGCCACTTTCATTATGATACCAATAGTAAATGATGTGGCAGTTCTGTGTCAGTGCAGAGAGCGAGACCTCACAAACTCCCTGCAACAAGTGCTGCGATCTGTTGTGGGATCCCAAATTTACCTAGAAAGTCGGTGCCTTTCAGGAGAGATAAAAGAGAGTGTTCTACGTATTTTATATAACTTATTGCAATGCTCACCGTTGGAGATGGTAAAGCGGTGAACAGGAGTGGACCCATTGGAACACAATGGGACCCTGAGCCTGACTAAGGGGCTTAACTTAGCGCGCACTGTGAGGCAGATGCCAGGTGCTACTCCCAGGACAGAGACTGGGACTGCGGCAGCTGAGCACCAGGGCAGGGACAGACACAAGTGCAGACAAGCAGAGTCTCTACTGTAGACAGGGACCAGCAGGAATTCTGAGGAAGATATCATGGCCAGGACGGACAGACTGAGTCAGTAGTAAAGCTGGGACCACCAGGGTAGCCAAGGCAAATGGCACAGCCGGGTTGTATGAACACAGTCACTAGTAAAGCTGATACCACCGGGGTAACTGAGGCAGATAGAATGGCTGGGGTGAAACAGATACAGTCACTAGTAAAGCTGGGAACACCGGATAGCTGAGGTAGATGGCACAGCCTGGGTGGACTGACACAGTCACTAGTAAAGCTGGGACCACTGTGGAAGTCAAGGAAGATGGCATGGCCAGGAATGACAGACATCGGGACACCGACGGTTTCAGGAAACAGGCAAGGACACAGTACACTGTAACGGGGAAGCATAGCGGACACATCTGACAACTAGCTTGCTAGGTAACAAACCACTAACTAACTAATAACATTATTCAGACACCTCCCCTACTGGGATAGTGCCTTTAGTACCCAGTGCCTCTCAACAATAGGCTGAGAAGCCCTTCCAGGGAATTACATGCTGGCCCTTTAAGAGAAAGACAGCAGTGCGTACACACATGCCCTAGGAGCACTCCTGGAGGGCCTGGGGGAGAGAAACAGGAGACACTCATATGGAAGATTGGAGGAAAGCTGTGGAGCGTGGTGTGGACTGGTCGCGGTGGTGAATGAGTGAATGTCCCTACAGGGAGGAGGGCGAGCGGTGAAGGGATGCCGGTGCTACACTTAAGTTTTGGAAAATCCTCAGTCTTGGATTGCCTACTCTTTTATTGAATAGAAAGAGAAGCCACAGATTGGTGATTATAGGTACATTTTAAGCATTGTAATCCCCCAAAATCACTTAAAGTACCTATAATATAGGCGATACATGTAACAGATAACAACACATCACTGTATCCCATTCATAACTTGTATAAGCCTAGAACGAAATATATGTAATGACTTTAAAACTTTTAGAATAAACAGCAATTTATTACATTGGAGATTTTAGAATTTTACAAATTGGCCTTAGAGCTCAAATGAATTAAGAGATGCATTGATGCAAAGCACCATATCAAGAATAAATGCAAGTAAAATTACCTTCCACCTACGGGCAGTAATTGATTGAAAGACATTGCCTTATCACCTCTGTTAAATGAAATCCATGTGTGTTTACATTAATTGACCAGCATTATTAATTCTGTATTCCGCTCACATAATCCCTTTCAAGCCTTTGCTCTTTCTCCATAATCTCTATGCTATCTACATATGAACAAGATATTAATGTTCTCATCACACCCTGGAGTCATATTGATTTATTTTTGACTTCTCTTTTGGTAAAGTAACAATACGTAGCTCATCTACAGATGGAGGTTTTCTATGCAAAAGAAGAATACAGGTCGCTTTTTGTATAATGAAAAGGACTGAAATATATCACTGGGTGTGGAAAACAATGGAACAGACATGGAAAATCCATGAGAAAAACAAAATGTTATAGAACAATCCTACCTGGCTGCAAAGAAGACAAAGCTTATTAGTATCTATCTGCAAAATGGCTTTGGCACAAGAGATTTTCAAAGCTGTTCAGCTGTAGCCCGAATCGTGTTCTGTGTGTTAAGCAAACTCGGATAAAAGAAAATTAATATGTATTGAATTAAAGAGCCTTGCATGTACAATATTCTTTTCTGTTCTTGGCTTGGCTTGTTCATTTGTTTATCTCAATGGACTATTTAAAGAGTAACTTTTTATTCAACCCCTTAACGACTTATGACGTGCTATTCACATCATAAGTCATCTTCCTGCCTTTGATGCAGGCTTACACGCCGAGCCCGTATCTTTCCCTGCAGATGAAGGTTGAATAATTCAGCCTTCATCTGCATCTAACAGCAGCAGATGGAGCACCACTCCGCTGACTTCTGTTAACCTGTTAAATGCCGCTGTCAATCTCTAAAACCTGCATTTAACAGTCGCCGCACAGAGAAAAAGCACTCTTCTGACCCATCACCAGCTGCGGGACAGTGATGTGTTGTCAATATGTTGTAATGACAGCCAGGAGTCTAATGAAGACCCCAGTGTCTGTCATCTCAGTACTCCTCAATGCTGGAGAGTAGAAGGGGTTAACGCCATGCTGTCACCACAGGATGATAAAAAAATTGTTGATTTAATGGAAGATTATTTTATTCCATAGGTCTACGCGTTTCGAGATGAGGACGTCTTCTTTAGGACCACAAAAATCAGAAAAATCAATATCTCAGTACTCCTGTGAAAACCAGCTCATTCCTGTGGCATTGTTGTATACAGAACAAGTGATCAGACTATTACAGGTTCAAGTTCCCTAAGGGGACTATTAAATCCAGTAAAAGTAAAACAAAGGTTTTAAAAAATATGAAAAAAGTTAAAACACTACTAAAAACGAAGAAATAAAAAATAAATGAAAAATACACATATATGATATTACTGCATTCATACAAGTCCTATCTATCAAAATATAAAATTTATTAATTTGATAGGTAAACATCATAACAAGAAACAAAATCAAAATGGCAGAATTGCAGCTTTTCGAGAGCCGCAGCAACAGAAAAAAGTAATAACAGGCAATCAAAGCATTGTATATAACACAAAATAATATCAATAAAAACATCAGTTCAGTGCACAAATAACAAGCCTTTACTCAGCTCCATATTCCAAAAATATAAAACGTTACATTTAGTGATGAGTGACCACTAAAATGCTTGAGTGCTCATTACTCGAATAGAGTAACAAGCATAATGGAGGCCAATGAGAATATCATGCATTTTTTCGGAAGGCCCTAACAAGAGACACTGGGATGATATCTCTCTCGCTCTTCTTTCTCCCTCCATCCCCCCCCAGTTCTGGGCTTCTGGACAAATAACAGACAGAGAATATGCTGCCCGAGAAGTTAAGCAGCTGTACAGAGATCTTTCTAATAATCTGCGATGGTGAAAAGGTGGGACGCCTAGAGGAAAGAAGGTTTAATAATCATAGACACAGATTCTTTACTGCAAAGAGGAAAGCATGAGCAAAAATGCTGATATTGAAGGATATTTATTTAGATGATTCAAAGCACACAGTGAAAATAAGGTAAAAAAAACCCTATAATGCATCTGCGCATGTGCGGGAGCCTTGGCAACGCGTCCCGGCTCCCGAACATGTGCCTGGGCATATTGACTGCCAGTGCTGCATCATACGGGGTGGCTGACAGACCTGCACATGAGCTGCTCTCACCCCGGACACTTGAATCTTCTTCACAGCAGTCTAATGTTGCCAGCGGATGTACTTAAAGATCGCACCACAGGAAGTATGCACCACTTACTACTTTCCCCCTTGATGAAGCGGCCAGCTACGTGCTGATGGCTGCAAAACATATGTTGGGGCCTTTTCCACCCTCAGACCCTAGTAATGTTTCCCTGATTTTGGGTTATATGGTCTCACCTATGCCTTTTTAATATCTGTCATGTTACTGGTAATCTCTGAATGTTTCGTTAGTTTCTTTATATCTGCAATTTTGCATGCATTATGACCATTCATGGTTAATGCTCACTTTATTTACTGCTACTTGGTTATAATTGGGACCTTGGATCATTCATTCTTTTTGATGGGCTATATATGGGAGTAGTATATTAAAACCTTACTGGAGGTCTGTACCTGATAATCTTTACCATCCCCATTCTCTTTTGGTGTTATCATTTTTTCATGCATTATAATTGTTTTTACCTTATTTGCACTGTGCACTGTGAACTTTCTAAATAAATATCACTCAATATCAGCATTTTTGCTCATGTTTTTCTCTTTGCTATAAATGTTCATTGTGAGCTGCTGTTAACCAATTGTGGGCTTCTCCCACTTTGGTTCACCATTAGAATCTTTTTGATGGAATTTAAGTTTCTTACAGATTTTTTACTATAAGAGCAGTGAGACTATGGAACTCCTTGCCACATAATGTTGTAATGGTTGATTCTCTTCTAAAATTCAAGAGAGACCTGGATGCTTTTCTTAAAAAATATAATATTACAGTTTATATGAGAACTAGATTTTGTGATGTGACGTTGATCCAGGGAACTAGTCATATTGTCATATGTTGATTCGGGAGGGAATTTTTCCCTAACATGGAGCTCAATGTCTTCCCTATGGAGTTTTTGCCTTTCTCTGGATCAACATACAGTTACGTCCAGAAATATTTGGACAGTGACACAATTTTCGCGAGTTGGGCTCTGCATGCCACCACATTGGATTTGAAATGAAACCTCTACAACAGAATTCAAGTGCAGATTGTAACGTTTAATTTGAAGGTTTGAACAAAAATATCTGATAGAAATTGTAGGAATTGTACACATTTCTTTACAAACACTCCACATTTTAGAAGGTCAAAAGTAATTGGACAAATAAACCAAACCCAAACAAAATATTTTTAGTTTCAATATTTTGTTGCGAATCCTTTGGAGGCAATCACTGCCTTAAGTCTGGAACCCATGGACATCACCAAACGCTGGGTTTCCTCCTTCTTAATGCTTTGCCAGGCCTTTACAGCCGCAGCCTTCAGGTCTTGTTTGTTTGTGGGTCTTTCCGTCTTAAGTCTGGATTTGAGCAAGTGAAATGCATGCTCAATTGGGTTAAGATCTGGTGATTGACTTGGCCATTGCAGAATGTTCCACTTTTTTGCACTCATGAACTCCTGGGTAGCTTTGGCTGTATGCTTGGGGTCATTGTCCATCTGTACTATGAAGCGCCGTCCGATCAACCCTGCGGCATTTGGCTGAATCTGGGCTGAAAGTATATCCCGGTACACTTCAGAATTCATCCGGCTACTCTTGTCTGCTGTTATGTCATCAATAAACACAAGTGACCCAGTGCCCTTGAAAGCCATGCATGCCCATGCCATCACGTTGCCTCCACCATGTTTTACAGAGGATGTGGTGTGCCTTGGATCATGTGCCGTTCCCTTTCTTCTCCAAACTTTTTTCTTCCCATCATTCTGGTACAGGTTGATCTTTGTCTCATCTGTCCATAGAATACTTTTCCAGAACTGAGCTGGCTTCATGAGGTGTTTTTCAGCAAATTTAACTCTGGCCTGTCTATTTTTGGAATTGATGAATGGTTTGCATCTAGATGTGAACCCTTTGTATTTACTTTCATGGAGTCTTCTCTTTACTGTTGACTTAGAGACAGATACACCTACTTCACTGAGAGTGTTCTGGACTTCAGTTGAGGTTGTGAACGGGTTCTTCTTCACCAAAGAAAGTATGCGGCGATCATCCACCACTTTTGTCATCCGTGGACGCCCAGGCCTTTTTGAGTTCCCAAGCTCACCAGTCAATTCCTTTTTTCTCAGAATGTACCCGACTGTTGATTTTGCTACTCCAAGCATGCCTGCTATCTCTCTGATGGATTTTTTCTTTTTTTTCAGCCTCAGGATGTTCTGCTTCACCTCAATTGAGAGTTCCTTAGACCGCATGTTGTCTGGTCACAGCAACAGCTTCCAAATGCAAAACCACACACCTGTAATCAACCCCAGACCTTTTAACTACTTCATTGATTACAGGCTAACGAGGGAGACGCCTTCAGAGTTAATTGCAGCCCTTAGAGTCCCTTGTCCAATTACTTTTGGTCCCTTGAAAAAGAGGAGGCTATGCATTACAGAGCTATGATTCCTAAACCCTTTCTCTGATTTGGATGTGAAAACTCTCATATTGCAGCTGGGAGTGTGCACTTTCAGCCCATATTATATATATAATTGTATTTCTGAACATGTTTTTGTAAACAGCTAAAATAACAAAACTTGTGTCACTGTCCAAATATTTCTGGCCCTGACTGTATAAGACTATAGGTTGGCCACTGTGTTGAATGAAAAAAATCACTTTATAATACTTACCTAAACAGTCGCTGTGGTGGAGTTGGGTCATATGAGCGTCTCTGCTCTCCGGTGCTGGCACCGCCTCTTTTGGTTATCTTTGTCATCTTTCTTCCGAAGCGCAAGTGCATGACGCATCCTATGTCATCCACACTCACCGGCATTGAGGTCCTGCGCAGGTGCACTTTGATCTGCCATGAGTAGGGCAGCTCAAAGTATCTTAATATGCCTGTGCGGGACCGGTGAATGTGTATGACGTAGGACGCGTCATGCACACGGGTTTCAGAAGAAGGAGGAAGATGGCGGAAAGAGGAGGCGCCGACACCGGACAACAGAGACGCCCATATGACCCAACTCCACTGCAGCAACTGTTTAGGTAAGTATTATAAAGTGATTTTTATGTTCTACACAGCGACCTGGGCTTTTATATACAACATGTTAGAATGCTGTGTATAAGGCCCCAAATCTGCTGACAGGTTCCCTTTAAGTCTACCTTCAACCTGAAAAAATATGAAACATTGAAGTTTAATTACTGATTAAGTTAAAGTGCAATATTCAGGTATACCATTGATGATTTTTTTTGTAGTCTTTACAAATGTAGTCACTCTTAAACAAGGCAATTTTCTTCTGCCATTGTGCCAACAAAGCCAAGTCCTTGGTATCTTGTGCTTGTATAGAGCTCATAATCCATTTATTGTTATAGACTGGTGCTCTTATTTAATTTTTAATTATCTGAAACCTGTTTTTTTTCACATTTTACCAATGTCATCAATTGTGTAGAGCAGACAACACAATTCACTTAGTAAATGTCCTTCATAATTTTAAACCAGAGACCAGGTCAAACAATGAATGGGGATTAGACGTAGGCGATAGGAAAATAAATGGAGTTGAGAAACAGAAGACTAAACAATGATTGAGTTTTCTATAACTGAACTCAGATGTTCACATCAACTGACACACCATCACAATTGCTCTCACTATGGAATAAACCCATGACACTCTGAGTATTAGACCATATATGACAAGCTTTTCTCCCCCCTTTCACCTTTTGTGACTTCCCTATATCCCTATAGACTGTAGCTTACGAGCAGGGCCCTCACTCCTCTCGATATTCAAATTTTGTTATTCTGTATTGTCTCTTGTTGTCTGTACATATCCCCTTTGAATTGTAAAGCGCTGCGGAATATGTTGGCCCTATATAGATAAAAAATTGTTATATTATTATTATGAGTGAATCGATTTGAGGTGAATTAAATTTGCATTTTACTTCACAAAATATCAGATTTGCTGGGAGACAAACAAATTTCAATTTTGAATTCTCAAGATCTACCGTACTTGCTCTTTTACTTTAGGGCCAATCTTTTCTTCCATTTTTGGCCCCACAATTTGGCACCTCCAGTCCTGATAGGGCCTCATATGGCATCATGACTTTGTTGGCCAATGCACGACATGACATTAAGTGAGGTGTAGCCAGAAGTCAAAGAGTGAAGATGAAGGTGGAAGAGAAGGCTGGAGCTGGTAGGAGGGAGCAATCAAACAAAGAGCCAGGTGGGAACCTGCTGTGCCAATACAGTTTAGGGGTGAAATGAGTATGCTGGTTTTTTTTTTATTTTTAACTCTTTTGTTCATTATGCTTTGAAGTTTGGAGAGACATACTGTTCATCTTTTTACAGATACATTACCATTCTGTACCATAGAACACTGTGAATGGTCCTGTAAAAGATTATAGAATATAAGTTACTGAGGAAAAAATTGCATTGCATACAGATGGCATGCGGATACTAGGCGAGAAAAAAATTGTACACATGCATAGCACTCGCATGACATATGGCCTACCAAACGGATTTCACTCGTCCAACTTTTCTGGATGAGAATTGGAGTGATTTTATATACAGAAATGTGACTGAGCCCTAATTGTTGAACTGGGTGAGAAAGGAAACTCTGGTAATGTTGTGTTTCTTCGCAGACTTAATTGAGCTTTTGATTTTTGTGGAATGGTTACTAAGTTGGTAGCGTGACTTGTCTCTGCCTTAGGCTGGAGTCACATTTGTGTGTGACTAGCACAAGAATCGCATCGCTTCTCCCAGATCAGCCGCCGGCTCCCTCACAGGAGAGTGTCAGCTTCTTGTAGTTCTATCCAGCTGACTCGCTCCTGTCGAGAGACAACTTAGTCCGCAGTCACACTAGCCGATAGCATCCTATATGAGAGTATAGGATGCTATACAATAATGACACTCAGCTCAAACGCTGCTGCGAGTGTAAGCCGAGTATCATTGACTGTGCTCCAAATCTCTCGCATATGAGAATCGGATCACAGGTGAAGAGAAGGAGAGATTAATCTCTCCATCTTCTCCACTGTCTGCTTCTGCTTATATTGAACTGCAGTTGGATGCCATCAGAGTACAGTGGGATATTTCATATGCAACCATAGACTTGTATGGGTGCGTGTGATCCGGGACATGCTGCCAATCACAGCATGCCGAGATTTTCTCCTCAGTCTGATTAGAGCTGAGAAAAACTCTCAGGTCAATGGAAAAATTTAGCAGGCTCACCACTCAATGGTCTGGATCCACAGGTGTTGAGATGAAGTGGCTAGCGTCCACAATTCAATGCAAGGAAAAGGTGAAGGAATCCCGCACACCGTTCCTCATAAAATTCATCAACACTTTATTGTAAATAGGAGTTGGAAAGAGAAATTGCACAAAATAGGATCTTATCCAAATAAAATCAAAGGAGAAACAACTCAGAAAGTTTCACCTTGTGTGGTTGTACAAGTCACAACAACCATAAAATGCCTGAGGCCGCTGCAGAACCCACATGGAGATACAAACAATGGAACTAAGAAAAGGGTTAATCTCCTGCGCCACCAAACCAATCCAAAATATGCAGATAAAATATGATTTATTGGTCAACGTGTTTTAAAGCCCTCAGAGGCTGATGAAGAAGCCTCTGAGTGCTTTGAAACGAGTGCAAAGTCCGAGTGCAAAGTGAGATTTTCTCTCATCGCACTCATCCAATTCATACTCTTGCGTGACCCCAGCCTTGTACTCCAATACAGAGTTTTTCCGTCTAGACCTAGGTAGCTCAGGTGGGTTATTTTATTTTTTCATATTCAGAATCTAGCGAACATATTGTACAATTTCTAACTGTGAAATGAATTATGGTAGTGAAAGTAGTATTCTTCATAAACAATTTTGCTGCTGCCACATTTACTGTTCTTTGTAGTTTTCAGTGTGACTTTATTGTTAAGAAATTGTATTTAAATCAAAATATTTTAATTTAAAAAAAAAGTGTTTTTATAAATGACTTTGGCCAGGTTTTATGCATCTCCCGTTTAGATGAAAATTCCCGCAATTTATTTGAAAAGTGGCCAGTTCTGAACACCTCCACAGCAATCACGCTGCTCGCTAATTGTGTTTTCCTTGTACAGGTGTTCGATGACAGCGGCATGTATATTTAGGTTACAAGCTATTTAGAATTCCAACAGAAATTACTGAGAGTGGAAAGTAATCAAAGCCATTCAGGCACCTTGTTACCCAGATTGTGTTCTAGTACCTTCACAACAACAATAGTATAGAAGATATTAAGATTTTCTTAAAAGTCAAATGTTTCCCAGTTATTAGCACTGTGGCTCACACTGATTTCAATGTATGTATCTCACCAGATAAAATTAAGCTTTAGGCAATGGCATTAAAATCCAAGTTTGCATTGTTGAAAGTCTTGGAAATTTTTAATCAGAGTAAAGGCCGCTTTACACGCAACGGCATCGCTAATGAGATGTCGCCGGGGTCACGGAATTCGTGATGCACATCCGGCCTCGTTAGCGACGTCGTTGGTGTGACACGTACGAGCGACCGCTAACGATCCCAAATACTCACCAAATCGTTGACTGTTGACATGTCGTTCATTTTCAAAATATTGTTGCTCGTTCTGGACGCAGGTTGTTCATCGTTCCTGAGGCAGCACACATCGCTATGTATGACACCCTAGGAATGACAAACAACAGCGTTCCTGCATCCTCCGAAAACGAGGTGGGAGTGACGTTCATGTGGCTGCTCTCCGCCCCTCCACTTCTATTGGTGACCTGCTGTGTGACGTCGCTGTGACGCTGCCCGAACCGCCCCCTTAGAAAAGAGGTTGTTCGCCAGCCATAGCGACATCATTAGGAAGGTAAGTATGTGTGACGTGTCCTAGCGATATTGTTCGCCACGGGCAGCGATTTGCCCGTGACGCACAAACGACGGGGGGTGCGATCGCTAGCGATATCGCTAGCGATGTCGCTGCGTGTAAAGCAGCCTTTGCAGCGCATATCGAAAAATTGTCAGTCTATCCGCCATGCAGATTTTATATGGTCTAAATAAAAATCGCTGTCAATTGAAAGCACCTTGAGTGCCTTCAATTTTTTTTATTATGCTCCTAAGTCTCTCCAGAATCTAAAATTTAAGAGGGGAGGAGTGGTTAAAAGGAGATAAAAAACACAATAAACTCACCTGTCCTATGTTCTCACCTGACTACTTTATGACATCTCCACTGCCATTTATTATCCTGGTCCACCATATAGGAATTCATTTTTTATGGTGCTAAGATCCATGGGGGTCATGTGGGAGGGGAAAGCAGGCAATTAAAGAGGTATTTTTCAATTCTTAAATTAGTTTAATGACAGCTTTTATCTTTTATAGTGTACGGCTCTTTTCCATGGAACTTGGCTTCCAGACCCTGGTGCAGTTGTTACATTCCAGGAGAGATGTTAACTCTTAACATCCCAGTCAGTTCTCTCTAGCCCATTATTTTCTATACAGCAGTTAGCTGCTTAACTCCTTCCACCACCCTCCTCTCATTCTCACCTTCTGAAGAGATGCAGTTAGACATCCCCAGCCCACAGCTTGAAAGAGCACATCTGCTTATCATGGCTCTCTGGATCTGTGTGCTTGTTCAAATACCCTGTTATCCATATGTGTAAATACAGTGATGGCCATGTAGATTCCAGAATGAACCTCTGATAGCTGAATGTGTTATAGCAGATTTTGTGCTGAGCTTTATTGTTCTACTAATACTACAGTTTTACTATTCACCAGAGCTATTGCAGCACCCTGGGGCCTCAAGGCTCACCTGTCACTGGGCCAGTGGTATTTGGGGTTGCTGTGACTGGCCTGACCTGTCTCCGTGGCCCGTCGGTGTCATTAAAGAAGGGTGCAAGGTGTCCCGGTAATAGAGGATGGGGGTTTGCTTTGCAATGCCACCCATGGTGCACGGCCAGGGTTTAGCCGCCGCTGCGAGATATGGTTCTCCCCGGGGCTGATATTGATGCAGCTCAGATAATCCAGCTCCCCACAGGTGGAGCGAGGCCAAGGGGGAAACAGTGGCGACGGTGGGAAAAGGGCCGTTGGCGCCATAACGCGGGTTGATGGCACCGCTAATAAGTGGCCGAGGCAGCGGTTGTGGGTCCAGGTCTTTTAATCCCAGTTCTTATGATGCTGCCCTCAGGGTACCGATCACCGCCGTGCTGAGCCCCAGCCAATCCCGGATGAATCATTGGTCACCACCGTTGTTGTGGAGCATGTGAGACCTTCATCCTCTGCGCTGACATGTGGTTCCCTATGACCTGAAGCAATTTGGAGACCCCGCTGTCTGTGTTACGTGTCCCGTCCCGTATGCAGGTGACGCGTGTCCGATGTGGGGTCCAGCTGTAGCCCTGACTCTGAATCCTATATATGTCACTGTGCTCCAGAAAGATGGGTAGTGGGCGATGGGACTTGGAATCCCCATCCCTTGCAGATTTGTTAGAGTCCATAAAGGTTTTCCCAACCAAGGGCTCTGCACTCCGACTACACTGGTACTGTGGGAATGGTTAGGCTCAACCTCAGCTACCATGTTCTCCTCTGTCTCACCAGCTCCACTCGATCATCTCCTGCTTCTCTCTGTCCTCCCAGTCTCTTCCAGTCTGCCCGGTAATACCTATAAAAGTTCTTAAGCACTCTCTATAGCAGCCGTGGTACTACAGGTCCCATGATGTCCTGGCACTTTCTCCTTTCCCAGATTGCTCTGAAGCATGCAACACGGGCAGTCTCCCTGAGGGGAGCTGGGCAGCACACCCCCAGGGACCTGTTGTTGCTTCTCTATCTGAGACTGATCTGACTAGCAACTGTTTATGTGTTCCTTATTCACTCGGTACAGCCCCCACCTTTCTGATGATTCACTGGTGGTTGCCACAGCAACCGGGAATTCCACAGGCTGTCTGGCTTCCTGAGTGGTGTAATTAGCTGACTGGCTGACTCATTTTCTGGCTGTGTTGTATTAGGTATGAGCACAGGATGTATGTAAGCTCTGAACACCAGTGGTTAACCTCTTATTACCTGAATCAGTACTGCACCTTAAGACAGATGCAATACTCTGTGGCGACTGAGGCCTCAGGGGCGCCACAGTATCACTCAAGGAGGAGGGCCGTCTGACAAAATCCAGGAAATGAAAGAAACTGGAAAACTGTGTGCTGCTCAAAAGAAAAAGACCACTTGAGAATACCCCTTTAACAACAATGAGTTGCATCATCCCCCATGTGACCACATGCACCTCAGCATCAGAATATCCAAAAATCCAAAAGCCCACACAAAAGAGGAGCCATCTATGTGTTGAATTTGTGCAAAACTAATCTTGAATATTTCAGATTTGCTAGAATTTGAGATTTTTGGAAAATTCCTAAAAAAATAAATTAATCACAATTCAATTTTCTTATCTTTACAGTTAAAGAAAATAAGTGTGTAAATACCATATACCATAAAGGCATTCAGGGAGGCTGCTAAAGGGTTCCCCTGCAAAAAGGGAGTTATTCAAGGTCCTCAGTTTCCAAATGCTAGTTAATTGGAATTAGTAAATGTTGCTAAGTCCTTAAAATGTGATGGGTGCTGCAGAACCTTTTGTATTGGGTGGTTAGGAGTGTTAAAGCAATGGTAAAGATTCCAATCTTTATCTATCTTCATGTATTTAACTTTCATATGGTGTTTTAGAAGCCATCAAGTATAAATTACCACATTGGTTGTGTCAATATTCTCAGGTTCTTGTCGTTGTTATTCAAATTTTCCTTTTTTCCACCATGTTTTGATTTCATTATCTTAACCCCTTTACGACCGCCGATACGCCTTTTAACGGCGGTAAATAAGGGTACTTTTTCCGATCCGCCGCTTTTTAACGGCGGTCGGAAAAAAGGGTCTAGCGCCCCCCAGAGTCAGAAAATTTCCGGGGTCTCAGCTGCCGGGGGTAGCTGAGACCCTGGAGATCATGATTCGGGCCGGTTTTTCCGGTCCCCGCTCACCTGATGACCGGTATACACCGTATACCGATCATCAAGTTATAGTAAATGACCGCGCCGGTAAAAAATGATTTATCTCCCATCTGGCATGATCAAACATGCCAGATGGGAGATAAATCTTTTTCCCGGTTCCCTCCGGTCCCCCGGTGTCCCCAAAGTGCCCCCCCCGACCCCCAACCCCCTCCCGAAAATCCAAGATGGCCGCGCGCACCGGCGATCACAGCAGCGCGCCGGCCGCATTTCCACTGTTCCTATGGTTTCTGTCGTATGTGCCATAACACATACGACAGAAACCTGCTCCCTAGGCCCCGCCGGGTCCCCCCCTACCCCCCCCCTGGTGTCCCCCGGTGTCCCCCGGTGTCATACATACCTGTCGCAGCTCTGATCCCCCGTGGCCCCCTCCTCCGGCTCCTTCTCTGCAGACTCCGGTCACATGAGCAGAGCGCAGCTGTCAGCTTCCTGTGTTCAGGACGCTGGCTGCTCGCACTCTGCAGCTGTGACCCAGGGAGGGTGGGTGCAGATTCTTTGCACCCACTCTCCTCAAATGGAGGGTCTGCCCTCCTAGAAAATGGGGGATACGTTCCCTGAACGTGTCCCCCATATTCTAGAAGGTCCAGAGGCGACGTGGGACATCCAAATGGATTATAGTGGATTTTTTTTTTTCTTTTCAATAAATTGGTCAATCAGGGAATGTTTGGGGGAGTGTTTTTTCAAATAAATTTTTTTTTGTTGTCAATTTTTTTTTTATTACTGTCAATTAGTTATGTCGGGTATCTGATAGACGCCGTGACATAACTAATTGCTGGGCTTGATGCCAGGTGACATTACACACCTGGTATCAACCCCATTCATTACCCCGTTAGCCAACGCACCAGGGCGCGGGATGAGCTGGGGCGAAGCGCCAGAATTGGCGCATCTAATGGATGCGCCACTTCTGGGGCGGCTGCGGCCTGCTATTTTTAGGCTGGGAAGAGTCCAATAACCGTGGCTCTTCCCATCCTGAGAATACCAGACCCCAGCTGTCAGCTTCACCTTGGCTGGTGATCTAATTTGGGGGGACCCCACGTTTGTTTTTTTTTTTTAATTATTTATTTATAAATAATTAAAAAAAAAAAACAGCTTGGGGAGCCCTCCAAATTGATCACCAGACAAGATGAAGCTGTCAGCTGTGGTTTGCAGGCTACAGCTGTCTGCTTTACCCTAGCTGGCTATCAAAAATAGGGGGGACCCCACGTCATTTATTTTAATTCTTTTTTTTTTTTTTGGGCTAAATACAAGGCTAGGCATCCTTTAGTGTCACATGAAAGGCAGGTAAGGGGAGCTTCCTCGTTCCTGCGGCGTCACACATAGCGATGTGTGCTGCCGCAGGAGCGACGAACTACATCGTTACTGCTGCAGTAACGATAATCGAGAATGGACCCCCATGTCACCGATGAGCGATTTTGCACGTTTTTGCAACGATGCAAAATCGCTCATCGGTGTCACACGCAGCAACATCGCTAATGCGGCCGGATGTGCGTCACCAATTCCGTGACCCTAACGACTCCACATTAGCGATGTCGCAGCGTGTAAAGCCCCCTTAACAGTGAGAAATTTTTTGATACAGCAACAGTTTTGTGAAGTACCTGTGGATTCAAAATGTTTACTATACTCCTGAATAAAATCCTTGAGGGGTCCAGTTTCCAAAATGAGGTCACTTGTGGGGGGTTTCTGATGTATAGGTGCCCAAGGGGCCCTGCTAATGTGACATGGTGCGCGCAATTTACTTCAACTTTTCCAAAATTCAAATGGTGCTCCTTCCATTCCAAGCCCTCCCATTTATCCAAACAAAGGTTTTTGGCCACATGTGTGGTATCCCTGCGCTCACAAGAAATTAGATAACAACCTGTGGGGTACACGTTTTGTTGTTGCCTCTTGAAAAAGTGAAAAATGTGTCGCTAAATCAACATTTTTGTGAAAAAAATGAAAATTTCAATATGGCAACCTAAGCTTATCAAATTCTGTGAAGTATTCGTGGATTCAAAATGCTCAATATACACCTAGATTAAAGCCTTGAGGGGTCTTATTTCCAGAATGGGGTCACTTGTGGGGGACCTCCACTGCTTAGGCACCTCAGGGGTTCTCCTAATGCAACATGGCGTCCGCTATTGATTCCAGCCAATTTTGCAGTCAAATTGCACTCCTTCTCTTCTGAGCCCTGTAGTGTGCCCAAACAGTTGATTTCCACCACATACAAGATATCAACAAACTCAGGAGAAATTGCGCAATAAATTTCATGGTGATTTTTTTCCTGTTACCCTTGTGAAAAAAAAAGCTACCTGGTTGAAGTAACAATTTTGTGGTAAAATTTTATTTTTTTATTTTCATGGCTCAACGTTATAAACTTCTGTAAAGCACCTGGGGGTTCAGGGTACTCACCAAACATCAAGATAAATTCCTTGAGGGGCCTAGTTTCCAATATGGGGTCACTTGTGGTGTTTTTTTGCTGTTTACGTACCTTAGGGGTCCTCCAAATGCGACATGGTGCCCGCAATCTTTTTCAGCCAAATTTCCTTTCCAAAATTCAAATATTGCTCCTTCCGTTCCAAGCCCTCCCATTTCTCCAAACAAAGGTTTCAGACCACAAGTGAGGTATCACCGCGCTCATAAAAAAGTGGGTAACAAACATTGGGGTCACATTTTTGGAATTACCTCTTGAAAAAGTGAAAAAATTGATGCTAAAGCAACATTTTTGAGAAAAAAATGAAAATTTTCAATGTGACAACGTAACGTTATCAAAATCTGTGAAGTACCTGTGGATCCAAAATGCTCACTATACCCCTAGATAGAAGCCTTAAGGGGTCTAGTTTCCAAAATGGTGTCACTTGTAAGGGGTTTCTGCTGTTTAGGTACCTTGGCGGACATGTAAATGCAACATGGTGCCCGCAATCTATTTCAGCCAAATTTGCTTTCCAAAATTCAAATATTGCTCCTTCTGTTCCGAGCCCTCCCATTTGTCCAAACAAAGGTTTCTGACCACATGTGGGGTATCGGCGCGTTCATAAGAAAGTGGGTAACAAGTTTTGGGGTTCATTTTGTTGTGTTATTTCTTCTAAAAGTGAACAAATTTGGGGTAGAGCAACATTTTAGGTAAAATTTTATTTTTTGCTTTTTTTCATTCCACTTTGCTTTAGTTCCTGTGAAGCACCTGAAGGGTTAATAAACTTCTTGGATGTGGTTTTGAGTACTTTGAGGCGTGCTGTTTTGAGAATGGTGTCACTTTTAGGTATTTTCTGTCACTTAGGCCTCTCAAAGTCACTTCAAATGTGATGTGGTCCCTAAAAAAATGGTTTTGTGAATTTTGTTGAAAAAATGGGAAATTGCTGATGAACTTTGACCCCTTCTAACTTCCTAACCCCAAAACATTTTGTTTCAGAAATTGCGCTAATGTAAAGTAGACATGTGGGAAATGTTATTTATTAACTGTTTTGTGTGACATAACTCTCTGGGTTAAGGGCATAAAAATTAAAAGTTTGAAAATTGCAAAATTTTCAAAATTTTCATCAAATTTCCGATTTTTTCACAAATAAAAGCAAAAAATATCGTTCTAAATTTATAACTATCATGAAGTACAATATGTCACGAAAAAACAATGTCAGAATCACCGGGATCCGTTGAAGCGTTCCAGAGTTATGACCTCATAAAGTGACACTGGTCAGAATTGCAAAAAATGGCCTGGTCATTAAGTACAAAACTGGCTTCGTCCTTAAGGGGTTAAAATGAACTATACTTATTAATGACAATATGCAGTCCCAGATACACAAGTAAAATGCAGTTGAAAAAAAATATGGAAAGCTGAAATTCTACTTTAATCAAATTTTGTCTCTCCTCTGTCGTTATTTGCGGTATAAGTGTTTTACAGTTTTATCCTCTCGTCTGTGTCTTTGGGAGGTTGTTACTTTGTGTCCTGCCCATCCCAGGGTTGGTGGTCCAGGAAGAGGTATTAGGCCAGGGTTGGACAGGAGACAGGGCCAGGGTGGTGACTTGGACTTCCCTACCATCAAGGGTACCTCCAGGGTCAGGGTGAGCACAGGCCCCACAGTCTTAGGGCCAGGTTAGCACCGCCTGACAGAATCTGAGCATTTTTTTGTCATGACAAATACTAGAATAGTACTCGGTATTAGGTAAGCATTATCCAATCATGAATACTTACTATTTGTCTATCTCTAGTAATTAACAAATTAGTCAAGTTATCATTTATAAGTTGCTAATTGCAAGTGGCTCATCCTCTAGGACCCAATAGCAAGAGTGGTGCTCTAGAACTCCGAAAACATGGCTTTGCAGCTCTATCCTGAATGAAGCAGAGGTCTGTATGTTGGGTCTCTGCTCCAGTCATTGTTTATGGGATTGCCGAGTACCTCACTTGGTTATTTACAGCTATTCCATAGAAAATAACTGTAGTGAAAGTTGAAGATGTGCACCTCTGCTTCATTCAGTAGAGCCCTGTCCTCAGGATTGCTGGGAGTCACAATGCTCGAATCCCTGAGGGATCATCATATCTTCTATTAAATGAACAGGGGATGACTTCATTTTTTGTTAGCTACCATGAAATACGCTAAGTAAGATATGTACATATTAATTATCTAGAGTTCAGTAATTATTAGTTAAATTTTTCGTCTAGTGATCATCATGATTAGAGAGTCGCAGTCCACTATTTACCATTTAAGATTAATGATGAATGAGTAAACCTGACAGATTTGCCTTTCAATCTTGATTAACCATCTTACTGCCAGTATTTCAAATTAATTATTTGCATCGTTTCACTGAAATCACATCACACACGTAGGAAATCAATTTGTCCAGTGTAATGGCAGGCAGGTTTGGAAAGCAACACTATTTATATCCGGCTGGTTAATATGATCATCCAAGATCCAGTCTAGAACAAGGTTCTGCTTTTCCGTACATTTAGTCTTTACCGTTTTTTGATCCCCGAAAAATCTCATTAACCCTTGTGTTACAGTATGGATCCTTGTGATATTTCTAATAGACTCATATCACATAGCAGTCAATGTCATATCGGAATTGTTAAGATGCCCTGAACAAAAAGCAGGACACATTGCACAATGGGAAAACAGCAGAACAGGGCAGATGGCGGCCATCATTATAATTACAATTATAATTCATTTAGCAAAACAATAAGTTACATGGTACCTAAATTGACATTGTACAAATCCAGCACAACATTCAGTTGGCAGCATGCTAATGAGATAAAATTCATTCACATCTAAATTATTGTGTCACATCCTATTAACATTCAACTTTCTCTTAAAGTCCATTTTGCTATATAAAGGCTTATTGCTTCTGTTAAGTGACTGCGCTATGCTCTGCATGAGCTTTAGATGGGATGGAAAGCACTGGGCAAAAGGATGTAAAAACAATTATTTGGGATCCATTAAGAATAATCAAAAAGTAAATTAAGAAATGTGAATGATGCTTAAAATTAGTCTACAAATTGAAAAAAATAGAAGAACTGGTGCTATTAGGGATCTGCCGTATCCAAACACAGCGACCATGAAGTACCTGGCAGATGTTTCCCTCCTTATCTTTTGTCTTAACTCAGCATATCCCTTGATGTGTGTTGCAAGATTACCAGCTTTGCAAAATAATGTGATTCTGTGATACACCCTCATTATAGGACTGTACTATGTATTGTGTTGAATATATCTCATAAGAAGCAGCAGTCCGTAAAAGATCAGGTGTATATGCCCCAACGGATATCTCTCCATATGGCCTCCAAGCCAATTAAAATAAAATGATTTACATTTACACAGAATGGAGACGAGAGAGAATATTTTTTTCTATCTTCCTTTTCCACACCCGAGAAAATCGGATCCGTCTGATCAGAATGTGATTAGAGTGTGGTTAGCCCAATAGTAATGACCTCTGAGAGCTCCATACCAGGAAGATATTAGCATCTGCCTGTAATGGCAGTGAGCAAAGCTTGCTCCGATCACTGCAGTTTAGCCATTTAAATGCCATTGCCAATCCCTGATAGCGTTATTTAAAATATATAAAAAAAGTAAGAGAAAAATAAATAAACAGTTGATGACGCCAGTTGGGGTGTTCAGCTTTGGTATGGCCGGGCACTGCTGAAGGACCCCAAGAGTTAGGTGGTGATGCACAGTGCCAGAAGGTTGTCCCCTAATCCCCCCCAACTAGGGCTGGTTCCTGGGGAAGTTGAGGTAAGGATGGTGCAGGAGAGAATAACAGCCAGAGACAAGACAGGGAGATTTTATCTTTCACTGAAGCTTTGCAAAAAACAGTCCATAACCTTCTATACAGCATACATTAGGATGGTGGTCTGATCTGGCCCAAGGAGAGTTCAGCTTCTCTGGTATGTAGTAGTGTAATCCTCCTGCTGCTTGTTCTCTACCTGGGAAAAGGTATCTTGAAATCCTGGGATTTTCAAGACAGAAAAACTCTGGATCCTTGATCCTTTCCAGCAAGCAGGCGACTGAAATCCTATAGGAAAACTTACTGTTGCTTGTAGAAGTTTCCAGATTCAATACATTGCTGAACTCCTGGATAAATTCACTGCTCCATATGAAAAGGCTAATAGCAGTCTCTCAGTTTGACACTGACCTTGAAAGTCCAGGTGGCCTAGGGACTGATACCCTGCGAATTTGGAGCTGGGCCTCCAGATGTGTCAACAGTTACGGTACCTCAGGACAGGACTGTCTCCATTTTACACTCCTCTCACACGCTCACCCTGACTTCAACTCCAACTGACTTTACCTTACACTTAAGCTCCTTCCCATCTCCTTCTAGGGCACACACACAAGCCTTGTTGTCAGGTCAGGTGAATAGCCCCAGTGTGGGCAAATGTTTCTATGTGGTGAACAGCAGAGAAAACCAAATCTCATATACATATTGAAATATACATGCAGCAATTATTTGTGGTGACTCAGGCACAGGGCACGACAGATCCGCCTAATAAGAGTGTGATTAGCAAAATTGGACCGATTTTCTTGGCAGTCTGCACCTAGCCCAATAGTACTGGCCTCTGAGTGCCCCTTGTGGTCCTGCTCCATACCAGGCAGATGTTAGTTATGTTAAACAGCATATGCCGGTAACAGCAGCGACCAAAGCTTGCTCTGCTCACTGTAGTTTAACCATTTAAATGGCACTGCCAGTCACTGATAGAGTTATTTAAATTACGCCACTAACAATGTGCACACAATGGCCGGTCAGTCGGGGGCCAAAGTTAGGTGACATACTGTAGTACTAAAAAAAGTTCTATCAAAATCTATAATTATTTAAACTGTATAATAAATTTCAAAAATAGGAAAAAAAATTCTAAAAAGATGTGTGTTCTGACAGCTCCATAGTCATAGTCTCCATTACTACTGCCTTCCTGTATGCAACAATGAGCCTTAGGCTGCAGTCACACATTTGTGTGAAGTGTTGGTGTGCTGCCCCAATTTTTATCGGAGAGTACACAGAGCCATTGAGTATGTCTTATTCTGATCTCACATTTGGATGATAATAATAAGACATATTCTGAGTTTCACGGATCTCATTTTCCGATCCGAAATTTTAACAGATGTCTTACTAGATCCAATTAACTCAAATGATCTGTGTGCTGACAGATAAAAATGTTGGCAGCGATCAAGCATTTCACATGGATATGTGAATGGAGCCTTACACACCAGTGACCGTGATTCCAATTAACCGTTTGTCTTCACTTGAACCAGGAATTTTGGACATACTTTGCACAGTTTTTTATTCTTTTTTGGTCTAACCCTTGCCAAAGTTGTTAGTTACAGGTGCCCATTTTTCTGCTTCCAACTCGTCAACTTGATTTCTAAGAAATGATATTACTGTCAGCTCCCTCCAAGTCTTCCACATGCGTACGACTTTGAATTTTCATCATTTCAAGTTAGTGTGCAATGAAGTTGGAGAACATATACCCTGCTGATAGGAAATGATGAAAGTCGTGCACACGCAAGAGCCCTGCAGAGAGCAGTCAATGACGTTGTGTCACGGCCTTTCCTCTGTTGCAGAGTTTTGTCACAGGATCTGGGTCAGAGTCTCACTTTATCTTGTGGGACTCTGCTGATTAAATGAATTTCGTTTCCTTTGGTGAGGAGAGGGTTCACGTCAGTTTATCTTCCAGCAGATCCTGACTCCACGCTCAGGTCCTATATATACCCTCTACTTCCACCAGAATGTGCCGATTATTTTCATTCATTTGGAATCTTGGCCAGGAGGAGAAAGGAGCTGGATTAACCCTCTCTCTAAGACTTCCTTTGTGGGCTGCAGTATTGGTGCTTGCTTCAGTAGTTTTAGGTGTGCTGGTTGTATGGTATGGATGTTACCCAGTAGTCTGTTGTCTTCCTCCCCTTTTATGTTGTTTTGTTGAGCACTTTTAGTGACTCCTTTATGTGTGGTTGCCATGTGCTCGAGTTATTGTAGTAGTTACCCCTGTTTTGTCTTTGTCGGTGGGGTTGATGACTTCTGTTGTTGTCCCTTCACCCCGGGTGATGGGTTGTGGGTGGCCTTACCATCACCATCAGGGACAAGGACAGGAGATATGGCCTAGATTGGGGACCCGGACCTCCCTACCTTCAAGGGTACCTCCGGGTGTTAGGGTGAGCATAGGGGCCACAGCTTTAGAGTTAGGATAGGTTTCCCTGTGTTCCTTTGTCACTCGGGACACAATGACCCTTGCAAACCATGTTATCATGCATAGAACTAGTCTGGGGGGGGCATAAACACCCCCTGGTCTAGTCTAAAACTAATTAGTATTTTGGGAACTGATTTTTAACATTATTTTTTGCCATACAGTGCAATCACTTATACTGTTCAAAAAAGATTGTATGGCAGAGTGTTATCATAAGAATAAACACATGTTGGCGGTTTGAAGTTACATGGAGAACTTGTCACGTTTTCTTTAAGAAAAAAAGTTCTGGTTGATTTTTTATATATTTTAATACAAATAAAATAGTATTTGGAATGGTGGAAATACATGCATTGCTGATTAGTGGAGTTCGGCATAGTTGATGTAAAGGATGGTTCCATATGTAAAGTGTTAGTTTGGTACATAGATGACGAGACTAAAGATGGCCATAAAAATATATAAGATTGAAAGAGTTAATAAAAAAAAATCACTCTTAAGTACATCACTTCCTACTAGGATGTATCACTTTACAAATAATTATAATTATATTTTACAAATCACCAATTGATTTAGAAATAATCTATAAGTCTCTCTTGATATTACTTTTATGTGTACTGTTAAATGTAAAGAGGGCATGGGTCCTCCAACAATTTGTTCTGATCATCAGAGTAATAGCTTTCTTGAACACCAATGCAACTTTTATATCAGTGGATCTATTTTCTTGAGCGCAATCTATAGTTGGCTAACGTCTCCTTAGACACAAGAGTTCAAGTGGAGCACCAACCTCTGCACCCTCTAGATGGTTCCAATTTCGTTGGATATAGTGACCCTTCTATGCTACTGCACAGGTTAAGAAGCAGTTGCAAAGAGCAAATCTAAACATAATAAGGTGAGAAATAACAAGGTCAATATTTATATACATTTCTTATCTCTGTCGTGCAAAGGTCTTCAGTATTCTATGCCAAAACCAGATACAATTGAGGGAAAATGAGTCACTTTTGCCAGCATGAGCTATTAAAGAGGTTTAATTGACAACAGTAATTTTCTCTGCTTGGCTGCATAAAAATATGATTTTCTTGTATGTGTTCTTCTGATAATTCTGCCGTTTCAAGATAGTTTCTACGAAATGTTATCAAGAAGAAAAACATGCATATTAATTCACTTCTTCTGGAAATGTAATTAATACAACTTTCCTTTGCTGCAAAAACAATCAGCTGGGATATAAAGTTCTTAAGTATTACATCCGCTCTGTCAAGAGTTTCTAAAGCTACCACATTCTGTATGCACTGCTTAATGGGTAACGAGCAATACTTACCAAGAGTCTTCTAGTGTTCCCAGCTTATCCCAGTTATGTGCTAATAGGAGTATGTTTCTCTGACCAGTCCTGCTTTGGCCATGCATAACTCACAACCTTTACAGAAGCAGAAAAGGGGCAAACTGTGCCGTGCGCTTGACATGCTGTACGAAATTTTGGCCATGCCCCTTACTATACTTCCTAGCCACACCCATTTACCATTTTTTTTCTCCCCCGGCAAGAGGAGATGTTACAGTGGGCATGGTGGCAGTAACAGACATTTAGTAAACTCCTGTGCCTGTAGGGCTTAGACCCAAGTCCGGGAGGAATAAATGAGGAGAAATGAGCCCACACAGTGAAGATGTTTGTGAAGCCTTCACTGCAGGAGGCATGGTACAGAGTGAGTCAAAGGTTTTCATATAGCCCTGACCTACTGGGACAAAACAGCTTCCCAAAATCAGGAAGGAGGAAGAGGAATGGAAAAAGCTCACCCATACAACCGTTGGATCCACAGGTTTACAGAAAGTGCCTGGTGTCTACAAGTAATCAAAGAAAGTGAGTAATTTCCGGCACGACAATCTTCCATAACATACAGCATTATTCATGTATTTTCAAAGGTTATAAAAACATGTAATCCTGCCCCATCTTGGTCCCACTTTACGTGTTTTGGAACACATCCTTCCTCATAGGCATATACTGTATATACATACATGCCTATGAATAAGGATGTGTTCTAAAACTTGTAAACCCCAGGATAACATGTTTTTATAACCTTTGAAGATATATGTATAAACATTTTTTTTTGTTTGTTTCTTTGAAAATCTGCCATATGGTTCCAGAGATATTGGCCTTTTAAGTTAGTGCTAATTTTGGCGTCTTTACCAAGAAGGCGTGATTCACAAGATTCTCTGGTGGCATGTTTTAGGGCTGCTCTCCATTATTATCTCATAAGCAATGTTGCCTTTACACAGACTATAAAATTAGAACTAAGCAAAAAGACAAAATGAGAACTAAGCAAAAAGACCTTGTAACAAAGCTTTAATGAGAAGAAGCAAGTCGACAACAGAGCGTACTGTTGGTGGCATTGTAATAAGAAAATGCGGAAAGCAGAGATCAGCCTTGTCGTGATTGTGACGTCTTTGGGGGCAGGCCTAATCTCTGTTCGCCACATTCTCTTCTTACAATGTGGATAGTGCACTCTGTTGCTGGCCAGTCGCTTCTCATTAGAGCTGGAGAGGGAGTGCACTGATACTGTGCACTGAGGAGAATATTGCTCCGTGAGAAGAAAGCCGTACTGAGCATATGACGGAATTGACAACAGAGACACATTCATTAGAAAAGAAAAAAGCATCCCAGCTCACCAGACTTCAAGGCACTAATGATTGAGATGCGGTGTATGGAAACACTGAACCGACTTTCAGGTGGAAATAGACAATAGGAGAAAAAAATAGCATCCGCAGAAAATTCCAAAATTAAAACATTGCATTTATTTCCATCATATAAAAAGTTATAAAGACCTTTAAACCATGTAAATAGAACACAAAAGACCTTTTCACACCTTTGTTTAAGGCCCCCTTCACACGTCCGTGATACACGTGCGTGTTTGGTCCGTTTCCGTATATACCGGAGACACGGCCAAACGTGCACCAATGTTAATCTATTATTGTGGTCACACGTGCGTTATTTCATTATGTCCGTGTGTGCGTGTCCGTGATCCGTATGTGTTTGCGTTTTGCACGGATGCATGTCCGTTATCTGCACGGAGCACGCACACGTGGACACAATGAAAGTCTATGGGTATGTGCACACACATTAGTAAACACGTATGCATCTACCTATAGTCCGTGTCCGTTTGGTGTTTTTATTTCTAGTGATGTCGGCTATTCTTTCTATTTCTGTGTATGTCGGTCAATCTCCCTGAGTCCGTCGGTCGGTCTCTCTCTCTCTGTCGGTCTCTCTGTTGGTCTCTCTGTCCCTCTCTCACAGTCTGTCGGTCAGTTTCCCCCCCTCTCTCATACTCACCGTTCCTCGATCCCCGGCGCGGCGCTGCACGGCATTCACACTGCTCCGGCGGCTTTTACTATTTTGAAAAAGCCGGCCGCTCATTAAACAATCTCCTATTCCCTGCTTTCCCCGCCCACCGGCGCCTATGATTGGTTGCAGTGAGACACGCCCCCACACTGAGTGACAGGTGCCTCACTGCACCCAATCACAGCAGCCGGTGGGCGTGTCTATACTGTGCAGTAAAATAAATAAATAAATAATTAAAAAAAATCATCATGTCAGGCGTCTCCCCGAGATTCCTTTCATGATTAATCTGTAAATTACAGTAAATAAACACACACACCCGAAAAATCCTTTATTAGAAATAAAAAACACACACATATACCCTGGTTCAACAATTTAATCAGCCCGAAAAAGCCCTCCATGTCCGGCGTAATCCAGGATGGTCCAGCGTCGCATCCAGCGCTGCTGCATGGAGGTGACAGGAGCTGCAGCAGACACCGCCGCTCCAGTCACCTCCACACAGCAAATGAAGACAGCCGCGCGATCGGCTGAGCTGTCACTGAGGTTACCCGCTGTCACTGGATCCACTGACAGCGGGTAACCTCAGTGACAGCTCAGCTGATCGCGCTTCTCACCTCAGTTGCTGCATGGAGGTGACTGGAGCGGCGGTGTCTTCTGCAGCTCCTGTCACCTCCATGCAGCAGAGCTGGATGCGACGCTGGACCATCCTGGATGACGCCGGACATGGAGGGCTTTTTCGGGCTGATTAAATTGTTGAACCAAGGTATATGTGTGTGTTTTTTATTTCTAATAAAGGATTTTTCGGGTGTGTGTGTTTATTTACTGTAATTTACAGATTAATCATGAAAGGAATCTCGGGGAGACGCCTGACATGATTAATCTAGGATTTAGTGGCAGCTATGGGCTGCCATTAACTCCTTATTACCCCGATTTGCCAAAGCACCAGGGCAAATCGGGAAGAGCCGGGTACAGTCCCAGAACTGTCGCATCTAATGTATGCGGCAATTCTGGGCGGCTGCTGACTGATATTGTTAGGGTGGGGGGCTCCCCATAACGTGGAGCTCCCCATCCTGAGAATACCAGCCTTCAGCCGTATGGCTTTATCTGGCTGGCATTAAAATTGGGGGGACCGCACGCCGTTTTTTTTTAATTATTTATTTATTTATTTTACTGCACAGTATAGACACGCCCACCGGCTGCTGTGATTGGGTGCAGTGAGGCACCTGTCACTCAGTGTGGGGGCGTGTCTCACTGCAACCAATCATAGGCGCCGGTGGGCGGGGAAAGCAGGGAATAGGAGATTGTTTAATGAGCGGCCGGCTTTTTCAAAATAGTAAAAGCCGCCGGAGCAGTGTAAATGCCATGCAGCGCCGCGCCGGGGATCGAGGAACGGTGAGTATGAGAGAGGGGGGAAAACTTCAGTCACTCGGGGGATTAGCGGTCACCGGTGAGTCCTTCACTGGTGACCGCTAATCAGTACTCGACACAGACAGAGCCGCGGTATGAGGATGAAGTCGGGTGAAGTTCACCCGAGTTCATTCTCATCGCGCAACTCTGTCTGCTGTCAGCTGACATGTATCAACGACATTGTGCATCACACACACGGACATTCCACACGGACATTCCACGTACACATACACGTTAATTCCACACGCACACACGGACGTTCTACACACAAACACGGCTAGCATACGCAATTCACACAGGTGCCACACGGACCATAAAAACGGACACAAAAACGGGACACGGACCTGAAAAACTGCCCGTAACACACGTGCGTGTTTTTCACGGACGTGTGAAGGGGGCCTAACACAAATTTTATTAATTTTCTTATTATGCACATTTTCCAAAAAAAATAAAAAATCATTACTAAAGCCTTCCTTACCTGCAGGAGCACATTCCTATAAATTTCCTGTAGTAAATAAGGGAGCCTTAGAGATAGTATAGACAGTAAATCTGAATTTCTGGAGATGATTGAAGCAATATTTATTGTGAAAAGATTATTATGCTACTTGAGAAAAAAATTGTCTACAGCAAGGAAAGTCCGCCTTATTTCAGTTTTTTAAACATATATTGGAAATTAACTTTACTATTGCCTATAATTAGATGTCTTCAATCTGGGGGAACCGGACATGTATAGTATAACTCCTGTTAATGCCACTTGGGGGTAATTGCTGCTTTGACTTTGGAAAGAGCTACACGGTGACGTGTGCCGTGCAACAGTAATTCACAGACAAGTCGTATGGCCAAAACCATCTGTGCACCTTGTCTGAGACTTGCTGTTGCGTCACTATTTTAGAGCAGTGATTTTGCCTAATTGCAAATATATGGCACCCAAATCACAGTCTCATGTGACTTGCATCGAGGTCTATGGTGAGTTGTGTGCAAAATCCAACACATTTGGAAACATTTGTGACTTTGTTTATCGCAGTCGTAGGAAGATCAGTACGGCACCATAGGAAATCATTAGATACGTTGTTTCAGTGCGAAACTTTAATTTCAGATTTGTGTATTAGTTTTAGGGCTGTGTCGAAAGGAATCTTTACATTGGCACAGTTTACGTTTAGTATTGGGGTAAGGGAGAGAAGGGCTGAATATATTTAATTTCAAATCCCAATTTTTCTGCTCCCCTAGAAAAGTCAGATATAGGCTTACTCTTTTCTCCCTGAAAAAAACACAGGCATGTGTAAACGAGCATTTACAGTATGTGTGTGGGAGTCAGGAGAAATAGCTATTGGCTGAATGAACTGTCCATTGATTGTTTTTTAAGATGCATGGACAACTTAAGGATGTGGTCAACTTACTTTGTTGTAGATCCGTAACAAAAAAATCATATAAGGCCTCTTTCACATGTCAGTGAAAAACACACATTTTTCACTGATGTGTTAAAGATGCATATTTTCCTCCATGTGCTGTGATTTTGGCACACGTATGTTCACTGTGTGCTATTCGTGATAACACACAGAGATCAGGGACTTCTATACTCACCTGACCATGCCACTGCTGTCCGTGGTGCTCATTTCTCCTGCGATGTTGTCTCCAGCATCTGCTGTCTCCCCTCTGCTGTTACTTCTGGATCATGGTGCAGTGAATATGCATAAGTATAATTAGCCGGCCTGGCAGCATCGCTGGAGACGGGTGAGTATAGGAATCATTTTATTTCACAGATACGTGATTTCCCTGGTATGTATCACACGGATCACACCAGTGCGTGGTCCGTGTGACATCAGTGATGTCAATTCCAGAGAAAAACAGTTTTGTCTCCGTGTGGACACTTCCGGTCAGACCTCTCTGAAGCCAGGACGCATACACCCGGCTTCATAGTGCGCATGACCGGAAGTGCCAGGACTTTTGATCATGCACACTGAGCCTAAACCCAGTGTCTAAAGCAGTGACAATAAACACAGGTATGCGCGTCACCACTGATGACGCTTGGCAATGGGCATTGAATAGCATGTTAGCATGCCTCTGTGGGTGTGCTAACATGCTAATATGGCGGAAAAGTTGGGGGAAAATCACGCTTTTGTAACTAGTCTCTGCGCTCATTAGCATATCATAAAGCATCTTTAGAAATACTTTTTCTAAAGATCCCTTTATCTATGCTACTATAGCCTGGGCCAGTTAGGCAGGGATTAGCAATATGCACCCAGAACTGCTCGTGGTTTTGGGTGCATATTGAACCTGACATGTTCTCTTTAATGAACTTAAGTAACCCTGTAAAGAACAGTGGGCAAAAATCTCCCCTGGATAAAAGGCTGATAAAGTCATAGAAAATGATAACTTCTAGTTATTACTGTTAAAGGTTGTTTTACAATGTATTGATTCATAGGGTGTACTTAATTTTTCTCATACAGCTTCCGAATTTTACTGAAACAAGAAAACCTGTGGCACATTTTTTAACAGGAAAGCAGGGCCAACCTCAGTATAATAAAAGACATTGGGCCCATACCACTCCACAATTCATATAGACATGAGAGGACAACGGAGTTTTTAAGGTGAAAAAGATTACAAATACTATTTTATTAAAACAATTAATTTAAAAATTAAATACAATTTGCATTTCCATGTGACACATCAATAAATACATATATAAATAGAAGTTAATTATACAGATGAGGTAGTACGGTGGGTAGGCAAGCGGTTGTGACTGGATGTACACCCTTGTCCCTAAATAACCTATAAACAGTAACTGGGCAAACAATTCTACCACCATCAAGAAAGGTTAAAGGTAATGGGATATACCTAGGGCGCCAGTATACACAGCCTGCCGGTGGGATAGGAGCTCCGCGTGGAGGACCCGAGGTACGTTTCGCAAAGGATTATGGTCGCTTATTCATGGATACGTATATCTGAGTGTGTCTGCAGGACCTTTTTGTATCCATAGTGATGATCACATGATCGTCACTATATCCAATAAGAGTGGACTAGAGCGGCGCATGCGTGAGCGCGTCACCATGTCGTATACACCCCACACGGCGTTAGAGACCACGTGTGCTCCCGGAAACCCACAGGTAACCATAGGAACTGCAAAACACACGGGAATCATGCAGACGCCGCAGGGGGGCAGGAGGGGGAGACTCGGCCGGGCATGCTCACATCCAAATGCACTTATAAACCATACATAGGAAGACATCCTAAGGAATCACAGGTGCCATACATAGAACATAACATTATGTCGCAATTTTGCAATTACAGTCATATAACATATATAGATTCCTATGGCAGCCGACATCATGCTGTTAAGGTCCAAGATGTAATTGTGTGGATATTCACAGACGATCTTTATATGGTTACAAGATGGATACTGCCAGACACAAAAAGATACAATATATAATCAACAACATGTAATAAAAACAATGATTAAACAGATAAAAACACAGCAGAATCCACAATATTGATGATGGTGCAACAGTTTATAAGAAGGCCGAAAAACTCAAATTTTCATTGAGTCCCTTAGGACTCAGAGTATCAAGCGTCACAATCCATCTTGCCTCCCTCTGGGCTAGTATTTTTTTCATATTACCTCCTCTGATGCCCCCATGTATAAGGTTGATCCCAAGAACCCTCAGAGATCGAGCATCACTGTCATGAAATTGCCTGAAATGTCGAGGCAAAGTTTTCAATGAGGCCACATCCACCGCTGTCTTTGCTGTGCAAATGTCTCTCACGTGCTCTCGGACCCTCACCCGGAGTTCTCTTGAAGTGAGGCCGATATAAATTTTTGAGCACCCGCATGTGGCATAGTAAGTGACATAAGAACTGCCACATGAAATGTATTGATTAATGTTGAACACACGGGTCCCGTCACTGGATCTGAATATAGAGCACCGAGAGACGTTCGCGGACGCAAAACAATGACCGCATGGATATGACCCCTTAATAGGACGACTATGTCCGAATAAGCCCCGATCTTAGGGGCGTAATGACTCTGGACAAGCAGATCTCTGAGGTTTTTTGATCGTCTGGGGGTCATCAGTGGTCGTTCAGAGAGACAAGAGGATAACCCTGTCTCAGACTTAAGGATAGACCAATGCTTAGTCATAATTCTCCGCATGGTATCCTATTCGGAATTAAAAGTAGAAATAAAGCAGATCAGTTCACATCCTACATTGGCTATTGTATCATTAGATTTTTGTAGCAGTTGGCCACGAAGAGTTGCCTTGGCTCTGTTATAGCCTCTCTTATTTGAACGATGGCTATAGCCTCTCTGGAAAAACCTTTTGCGGCCTGTCCCTCAAATTTCTCCTCTGTGGAGCAGATCCGTCTTACCCTAAGAAACTGGCCAACTGGAATGGCTTGTATTGTGGAGATGTACACATGTGCGATGAATCCACCTCCAGACTGATGTCCAAAAAGTCAATCTTCTGTGTACTAGTTTTATATATCAACTTAATATTTTTCGTATTGTTGTTCAAAGAATCCATGAATGATCTGAGCTCCTCCATTGTGCCCTGCCAGAAAAAAAGTAAATTATCAATGTAGCGGAGCCACATATGCACATGGTGCATGGCCTCAGCGCCCCCACATGCAAACACCTCCCTCTCCCAGTACCCCAGAAAGAGATTTGCATATGAAGGCGCACAGGCCACGCCCATGGCTGTGCCCTGCCTCTGACGATAAAAAAAGTCTTTAAAAGTAAAAAATTATGTGTCAGGACATAATGGAATAGCTCTAAGATCAGTTCACATAAATCGCCATCCCGGTTGCTGCCTCTCAGGAAAAAATGGACCGCCTCCAAACCTGCATCATGACTGATGCAGGTGTAGAGGGACTCCACATCGGCTGTGACAATAATCATGTCCTCATCCACAAGGACCCCGTCAACCCTGTTTAGGACATCCGTCGTGTCGCGGACAAATGATGGTAATGTCTCCACTAATGGTTTTAGATAAAAGTCTATGAACCTGCATATGGGTTCACATAAACCATCAATGCCGGACACGATCGGACGTCCCGGGGGGTCGACAGGGTCCTTGTGGATCTTCATTAGAAGATAAAATGTGGGTATCTTGGGGGACAGGACGGTGAGGCCCTCCATTACCTTTTTCGTAATCACTCCATCTTCAAATGCCTTAAACAAAATCTTTGTAGCTGCGCTGAAAAAAGAGCTAGGGGCTGTGGTCCAATCTGGAGTAAGTATCCTTATCTTTCAACTGCCTGAATACCTCTTTTTCATATTTCTTGTTTGGCCAAATGCCCACATTTCCCCCCTTGTCCGCAGCTTTAATTACTACATCGTCTAAGTTCTTAAGTTCCTGTATAGCAATCCTCTGCTGTCTTGTTAAATTATCATTTCTACGTCTGGTGGAGATGTTTTTAAATTCCTCTGTCACCAGACGTGTAAATATATCGATTGCTGGACAGAGGGACAAGGGGGGAAAACGGGTTGACATTGGCAAAATACGGCTAGGAAATGTACCTTGTAGGGCAGTCTCCTGCTCATTCAAAAGATCCTCCAAAATGGCCACAGCTTCCCTTTCAGCTGCTGTTTCTAGCACAGGTACGTCATTGCCTCTATTGTGTAGCTTCCTCAGCAACAATTTGTGTGAAAAGAGATTCAAGTCTTTCATGGCTAGGAAGAAATTAAAGTTATTAGTAGGAGAAAATGTAAGGCCTCGAGAGAGAACTTCAATTTGACTACTGGTGAGGGAATGATCTGACAAATTAATCACCTGCTATACATCTTTTTTCTGACCAGAGCTCCTCTTATTCAAATTTTGCTTGGGGTTCTGGGTCTGTCGATATTGAGTCCTTGCAGGTAGTGTTCTTAACACTAGAACTACTGGACTCGTGACACCTATATAGAAATACATGGTGCAAAGTAGTCAAAATGACTACCTCAGCAGTTCTAGTGTTAATTCATAACCCCCGCCAGCAGTCGAGGAAGTGTCTTCCTGGAAATTTTCTTCGTAAGTGAATGAACTTATGGATGTAGACCTAGACTAAAGGGGGCTTTACACACTACAATATCGTTAATGTTTTATTGTCGGGGTCACGTTGTTAGTGACGGACATCCGGCGTCATTAACGATATCGCAGCGTGTGACACGTACCTGCGACCTTAAGCGATCTCAAAAATAGTGAAAATCGTTCACCATGGAGAGGTCGTCCCAAACTCAAAAATCGGTAAGGGTTGTTTTTCGTTGTGGTTCGTCGCTCCTGCGGCAGCACACATCGCTGTGTGTGACACCGCAGGAGCGATGCGGTATCCTTACTAGAGATGAGCGAACCGGTCCCGGTTCGGCTCGAGGTCGGTTCGCCGAACGGAGGTCCCGTTCGAGTTCTGTTCGTTGAACATTCGACGAACCGAACTCGAACTGCATAGGAAACAATGGCAGGCAATCACAAACACATAAAAACACCTACAAAACACCCTCAAAGGTGTCCAAAAGGTGACAAACAACTCACAACACAAACACATGGGAAAGTGACAAGGACATATACTCATGCGAAAACAAAGGAGCTGGACAAGGAAAAGGAGGAGGAGACACAGATATGAGTATATGCAAGGGAACGTCGATGCCATTACTGAGCAACTTGAGCCCTGCTCATTTTAGGCTTCCAATCTGGATAAATTGCCTGAGCTCGCCACGTACGCCTTGGGGATCTTGTTGTGTCCTGCAGCCAGCGTTCTCTCGGAACCTGTCTTCAGTGCTGCTGGGGGTCTGCTGGCAGATAAGCACACGTGTCTGTCCACTGAAAATGTGGACATGGCTCTCAGAGGACTTTTCTTCCCCTGGGTCAGCCAGGGGACGGGAAAGGCACGCGTATTTTTGAGTGCTTCATGCAAAGCATCTTTTTCTTTTTCAAACGGGGGGTCAACTGATGCCAGTCAAGTGGGGTGTGTGTGGCCTAATTAGTGGAAACGAGGGAGACTGTGGTTGGAGTCCCCTCGCTGTGTTTCTAAAAGAACCAAAATGAACAAATCATGGCTCTCAGAGGACTTTTCTTCCCCTGGGTCAGCCAGGGGACGGGAAAGGCACGCGTATTTTTGAGAGCTTCATGCAAAGCATCTTTTTCATCTTGAAAATTGGGTCAACCGATGCCAGTCAAGTGGGGTGTGTGTGGCCCAATTAGTGGAAACGAGGGAGACTGTGGTTGGAGTCCCCTCGCTGTGTTTCTAAAAGAACCAAAATGAACAAATCATGGCTCTCAGAGGACTTTTCTTCCCCTGGGTCAGCCAGGGAACGGGAAAGGCACGCGTATTTTTGAGAGTGCTTCATGCAAAGCATCTTTTTCATCTTGAAAATTGGGTCAACCGATGCCAGTCAAGTGGGGTGTGTGTGGCCCAGTTAGTGGAAACGAGGGAGACTGTGGTTGGAGTCCCCTCGCTGTGTTTTACATGCTTTTAGAATGGCATGACGTGGCTTGAAGGTTGACTTTCAGCATCTGCAAACTGTTGGCTACCAAAATGCTGCCTTTCCAACCTTTTTAACCGAGGATTTTCGAGACCTTATGCCCATCGCAGTGCCCCAAGAGCCGATGCCCAGGCGCCACTCCTTCTCCAACAAAGGCGTGCACGCGCTACCCCAGCATGTCGCACTAAACATCACTGATTCCTTGAGAAACTCTGTGTGACAGGGTGCATTTCACCACAGATAATTGGCCCAGTAAGCATGAACAGGGGCGTTACATGTCGCTGACTGGGCAATGGGTTACTGTGGGGAGAGATGGAGAAGGGTCTGCTGTACAAGTCTTGACGTCCCCACGAGTTGTGTCAATCCTTCTTCTGTATGTAGAAGTTAATACACTGCTTCTGCCTCTTCAACCTCGTGTGGGTCCTCCACCTTGGCCCAAACCCTGTGTTGTCAGGCCACCCTTCCTTGTAACTGCGCACAAGGAATACCACACACCTCCTTACTATGCTGGCAGCAGAGCTCAATGCCATCAGGCGGTCAAAGGTTTACTTTGAAATGTATGGGAAATGTGAGTCACACCGCTGAGAAGTTGTGGACGGTTAGCTCTGGAGACCGAGTTTCATCAATGGTTGTCTCCACTCAACCAGCAGCCAGGGAAGGCCGGGTGCGACAATGATGCAAACATGGGTGCGGCCCTTCGCTGTGACAATGTGACACACGTGCCTTGTGTGGCTCACGTGTTGAACCTGGTTGTCCAGCAATTTTTAAAGCACTATCCTGGCCCACATGGCCTTCTTCAGAGAGCACGGTGTAACGCCTTCCTTGATCCACACACTCAGATGGGCTGTAAATGATAGGCTAGAGGGAAGCCACTCACCAAGCAGGACCCCTAGAACCCTGAAACCCTTTAACCCCTATACAGGGATTAGGAATTACACAGGGCCCAAGGTGATCAATACCTGTGGAAGGCTGCAGTTCCAGAGAATAGTAGTCAGGCAAGGTCAAAACATTAATTGAGTAACAGGAACAGAATGGGACGGCCAGGACTTAATCAGAAAACAAGCAGAGGTGAAATGCGGATCGGCCAACGAGGTACTTAAACAGCAAGCAGGAAAAGTAGTCAGGTAACAAGCACACAAAATCATAAAACTGAACTGGGGATAAAAGTAACCAAAGGTTCATAGCTATGTCTGGCAGTGGTCTGCAGACAGGATGGGCATAAAAAACGGTGTGGTGTCTTCCCATTGGTTGTAGCTGAATGATGGTACTTCATCTGTGAGATACCCACCAGCTACATTCAGCCAGAGGTTCTGCATCTGTCAAGGTAATGCAGCCCAGTGGGTGTGCATAACCTGCGTCCACTTGCGCCGCTGGCATCGACTCCTCTCCCATCATCAGCACTATGCATGAAAGGAACACGTTGTCACCTGGCGACCGGAGTACAAATTGATGGAGCGGACTCCGTTGGTGACTTAACAGCCGTGTGCGGCAATGATGCAAACCTGGCTGCGGGCCATCGTCAGGGCAATGTGAGACACGTGCCTTGTATGGCTCACGTGTTGAACCTAATTCTCCAGCAATTTTTAAAACACCATCCCGGCCTACATGGCCTTGTGCAGCGGGCACGCTTGCTATGTGCTCACTTCCATCGTGCGCACACAGCAGCTCAACAACTTTCGTCGCTACAGAAGTCTTTAGGTCTGGTGGTTAAACGCCTGAAATGCGATGTGCCGACACGCAGGAATTTTAATCTGCACATGTTGCAGCGTTTGTGGCAGCACCACCGAACCCTGCTGCAATACGTTATGACATATAGCCTGGGATAACTTGATCCAGAGGTGGTGCAGATCACGCTGCTGGAGTGGTGTCAGATCAAGGACCTATGCACCCTTCTACACAGTTTACAAATGTCGACGAAGATGTTTAGCACTGGCAATGTCATTCTCAGCGTGACAATTCTGGTCATCTACATGATGGAGCGCACTGTAATTATTATTCGGAGTCAGGTGTTGGGACAAGAGGAAGGGGAGGAAGTACAGGAGGAGTCATATGCGGAAGTGATAACAAGATCTACGAGGTCCAGATGGTCAGCGGCAACTAGACGGCAGTCATGGTGAGGGAGAGGGATTAACAAGGGCGCATAGTATCAGCAAAAAGTGTTGAGGAAGGTGCAGGAGCCCCTGAAGAAATGGAGGACGAACTGGCGATGGGCATGGAAGACTCAGCAGATGAGTGAGAGATTGCTCACATTTCGGTTGTGCGAGGTTGTGGGGAGAGGGCAGAGGAAGGAGGCACGATTCTCACCTCTCTGCCACCAACACACCAAGGACTTGGTCCTCCTGGATGCACAAGACACATGAGCGCCTTCTTGCTGCACTACCTACAACATGACCCTCGGATTGTACGAATTCAAAGTAATCCTGACTACTGGGTTGCCACACTGTTAGATCCACGGTACAAGACAAAATTTGGCAAAATAATTCCTGCCATAGAAATGGACGCACGTATACAGGAGTATCTGCAGAAGGTGGTACGCAATCTTAGATCTGCTTTTCCACTAAACACCAGTGCTGCACAGAGTGAATCTCAACGCTTTGTCATGGATAGGAGGAAATGGTCTTTTACTTGTCCACATCTGAGGGACCGAGGGCTGTCTGCTGTGCTGAGATGGCATTGAGTACGGTGTCCCTGCAGAGTTGCACTTTTGGTCATATACAAAATGAGTTGAAAAAGGACAGATGCTGGTGGAAAGGGGAACAGGTGTGTTGGAAAGGGGAAAAAAGTTTTTGTCCGTGGATTTGGTGGTTAAGCAACAGTAACATTTGCTGAAGAAACACCATCTGTTACAGTGGGACTGGCAGATTTGGATAAGGTGGTATATACTATGTTACCAGTATATACCGAAAATTATTAAGAAGAGAAAGGTATATATCCCCATCAGCAGTCAGTGTCCACCATGCTCCCAGATGGAAAAGGAGAGGTTGGCAACTGGAAGGTTTGGTGGAGGATACAGAGCTGTGTGGCTATGAAACTAATAGTAGCCTGAACCGAGTTAGACGCCACTCGGATCTGGAGACTGGGAGCCCTGTTAGCGTCACAGGGTCCACATGCCCACCCAGCCCAGGAACTGCCTGTTAACATCACAGGGGCCATTCAGTATGCTGACCGTGTGCATTGGGGCCACACCTGTGGACAGCAGGTGCATCAGCAGCAGCAGGCCTGTTAATGCCACTGGGCTGCACAAGCAGGACTGGTAGGACAGGAGCTGGTCTTAACCGTTCTGCGTTACCAACTGTGGTGGCGGCCTGTATCGACGCCCTATCCCTGCCTACCTCTGGCCTAAAGCCGCAATGGGTTCAACACATGGAGGTGTGCTCTTTCGGAGCATAATAGAAGACTGCGCACCTCCTTGTTGGCTCCAGCCCGTTTTATAACCTGGGTCTGCCCCAAACCAGGGTGGACCACAATGCACCTCCTGGAGACAAAAGCAGAGTGACATGTCATGAATGGCATAACTAGCGTCCTATTTGGAACCGCAACTTCAATGATGACCTCATGGCTGCCATGACCCAAACGCCTCACCAGTCATCGTCTGACCATCAATAATGCGGTGACAAGTCATAGGGGCGGGCCTCTGCAAGCCATTTGGGAGTGGCCTGGCCACATCGTCAGGACACCTGATGCCCTGTGGTCTATATGGGCCCCCCCACATCAGGGGCAGGGCCAAAGAGTTCATTACCGGACATAGTCTCTGATGCAGTAAGTGCCTGAGCATGCTCAATAGCATGAAATACAGTGTCTGAAAAAAGACTATCAGCTTTATGGTGTCTAGGCACAACACAGGACCTAGACCCGGCACGGAGTGCAAAGAGGCTTTTCGCACTAAGTGTGGGAGCATGCGCTGTATCCCAAAATGAAGACTTAGCCTCAGCAATGGCACAGTCAGGCTGAGCATACTCACTAGGCGAAACACTGTAGTTAGGCTGCGGCTGGGGTAAATCGGCACACGCATGCGCACTAGCTGCCTCTCCACACTTAGACGTGGAGGAGAAAGCAGCCAGCTGGACAACCCAAGGCACAGCCCTAAATGGCAGCTGACGCCTGGGCGCAAATGAAACCGCAGCAGGCTTCAGGTTACAGGTTTTGTAACAACAAATACCATCCAAAAGAACAGGTGTAGTTCTTCCCATGGATAATCTGATATGATCCTTTTTTTTGTGTGGTTTGCATTCACACTGTTATCATCTGCATTATCTGTGAGGCTTCAGCTAACAAGGGTATTCAGGGGGGGTAATGTGTTTTGACTATGTTTAGGTGGATAACTTGGAAGCTCTTGTGATGCGCCACTGGTAAGTCGTGTTCGCGCACACAATCACACACACACACACACACACGCACAAACACACAATTACTGCTACGCAGAGGGATTAGCAGGTAGTAGGCAACAGAATAGATTGTTCAATTATTTAAATTGTATGCATGGTTCTTATTGTTTGTTTTGGTAAAGTTAAACAATCATTTATCAACCAAACTGCCTAGAGTCCTTTTCCTGTTGCCTGGTTTTGCTGCATACTGGGGAGCCCACCCTGTACACAACTTAAAATGAAGCATAAGTCGCAATGTGAATTTCACTGTGCTACAATGCGGCCTAGCGTGCCTGTGCAACCACCGCCTGCCCCATCAAGTGCATCTGTGTGCTCTTCATCCTCTGTGACTGTGGGGACAGCAGTCACACATGGTTTTTCACACTGAACTTCCACTCCTTTACCCGCAACAGGGAGTGTGATTGGCAGGTCATCACTTGTTTTGGAAGTGGAAACAGAAGGTATTGTTGAGCTGTCAGACATCGAGAGAACCATCATTGGATGCAGGCTACATTATATCCACGCCTGCACCTTCGTCACAGATTGGCTGGACTACCTGCAGTTAATAATTGCATTCCAGAAATGGAAAGGAGTGTAGAATGCACATGTGTTGTACCTTGCTTGGCAGCAAAGGAACACTAACTTAGTATTCCAGACAATTTTAGGATGGCAGAAAAAGAGTCAGCTCTTTGGGCAAATTAAATAGCATGGCAAAAGTGGACAGATGGGTACAGTGGCCGTGTTCTGTGGGTACCAGGACAGTAAAAGAAGCCTCACTTTCTATCCCTCCTAATGATCAAATGCAGCAAGGAATTCCCTGAGTTTTCTATAAAATTAGCATAGCTAAATGTGCATGAGGGTAGAATGCAGAGGTGCTTGAGATTGCTTGGCACAAGTGGCACAATAAAGGAGTCCAACAGTCATTTTTTTTATGCCACTAAATGGCAGTATTTTTTGCTATCATTATAGCTTATTAAAAACAGAGCAGGAGGGTGTCATGCAGAGGTGCTGCACATAGCTTGGCACCAGTGGGGCACTAATGGAATACAACAGCCAGTTCTATGATGTCACTAAATGGCAGTATTTTTTGCTATCATTATAGCTTATTAAAAACAGAGCAGGATGGTGTCATGCAGAGGTGCTGCACATAGCTTGGCACCAGTGGGGCACTAATGGAATACAACAGACAGTTCTATGATGCCACTAAGTTTACTCAATTTTTGGTATTATAACGTCTTAGTAAGTAACAATGAGTTTGAGTGTGCAATGCAGGCAGACGTGCTGCAAATATCTTTCCACTAGTGGGACTATACAAAAGTCCAATAGCCACGTTTAGGATGCCACTAGGTACGCTCAGTGTTTGCTAGTATAATGGCTTAGTAACAATAAGTTTGAGTGTGCAATGCAGGCAGACGTGCTGCAAATATCTTTGCACTAGTGGGACTATACAGAAGTCCAATAGCCACGTTTAGGATGACACTAGGTACACTGAGTGTTTGCTAGTATAATCACTGAGTGAAAGTCCGGCTCACTGAAAAAGGTGCTCAGGGGAAATTACACGTAATAAAAATATAGAAGACCCCGGCACACAAGGTAAAACTTGAAATAATGATTTTTATTCAGTTTTTTATTAGTTGACGTTTCGGCAAAAGTTGCCTTTTTCAAAACTAAATAAAGAGATAAACATATATACAATGATTAGTACCATAAATACATAAGATATTATCAATCATATCCATATAAATCATGGTAACATCATATATACCTAATTAAGTCCTGGAAATATGTATATCTTGTGAAGAATATAGTTGGACTTGATAAGGATATTTATCTAAAATAAAGGCCCATATATTAGAAACAAACAAAAGAGGAAAAAACTTTTTCCATGAGTATAAAGGAATTCTCCATATATATATACACCAAGATCTCCCTATAAAGAAGATGGTATCTAATAACATAATATGGCATAATATATCTATGGGACAAGAGTAGAACAAGAAATACCAAAGGAATACATCCATATGTAACAATAAACTGATTAAATTACCTTAAATGGCATAAAGATAGGAAATCCTAGTGAGGATATAGGAAGCAAGTGCCACAATTAAGGTAAACTGGAAAGTAAAAACATAGCGGTCAAATAAGGAAAAAAGGAAACAATTCCCATAGAGAGACAAAGCGCCAGACCATTACCTGTACCCTGGGAGATCAGTGGTGGAGTGGAAAGAAACAGAGCCGCAGTGAGGTTTAAGTACCTAGTGAGGGCGGGCCAGCTTAATTGATTAATCCAAGGAGGAACGCATGGTGACACGCAAGCTTGCGCATGCGCGATGAATGCGGAAGTACGCGCATGCGCAATAGCAAAAGAAACCAGTGAAATGAAGCGCATAATGAGATGCAAGCAACACGGAAGTGTGCGCATGCGTGGTGGCAGGAAAGGGAGCGGTGAGACGGGGTGACCCGGATAGAAGCTCCATGGAAACTGAAGTAACCTCATCGTGTCTAAAAGGAAACAAAAGAAGGAATATGAGTAACAGTAATAATGTGATTACTTATTTAAGAAAAGGCTGGAAAATTGTAGTAACATTTGCAAGATTACACAAAACCGTAAATACCTAAGCGTACTATATATTAATGCAAAAATTACCCATATTCAAATAAAGCCAAACATAGGACGGACCCCATATCTCCTGCTCAGTAATAATCATACTCCCTATTAAGACCATTAGGGGAAAGAGTATTAAGCGTATGAATCCAATAGGATTCCCTGTTTTTTAATTTCCGAACCCTGTCACCTCCTCGTCTCAATGGAGGAACATGCTCCAATACTTGAAAACGAAGTTGGGACACTGTGTGTCCACATTGTGTGAAATGATGAGGAATTGGTAACATAGTCATCCCACATCGAATGGTGGATTTATGTTTCCCTATGCGGTCTCGGACATGCTGGGTAGTCTCCCCAACATATCCGAGACCGCACGGACACTTTATTAAATAGATAACAAATGATGTGTCACAAGTGAAAAAATCTTTTATTTGAAAAACCTTCCCAGTTCGGGGATGTGTAAATTGACTACCCTTAGTCATATTTGAGCAATGGGGACAATGAAGACACGGATAATTACCCTTCTTGGGTGTCGAAAGAAAAGTCTGTCGAGACCGAAGAATCGATGATCCAATGTCCGCTTTGACCAAAAGGTCACGGAGATTAGGGGAACGTTTATACCTAAATAAAGGAGGAGTAGAGAATTCAGTAATTTTCGGATATGATCTCTGCAACACTTGCCAGTGTCTAAGGATGATATTTTTGATAATTGGATGATATGGATGGAATGTATTAACAAAGGAAATTAAAGGACCCACTCTCCTAGGTTTGCGAGTTGGATGTAAACTCTCCTGAAAAGCAGACTTAACAATTGACGCGGGATAACCGCGCTGGAGAAATTTTAGTGACATCTCTTCATGCCTCTGTGAACGCTGATTCAACATTGTAACATTACGTGATACTCTTTTATGCTGTGAGATTGGCAGGGAATTTTTCAAATGTCGTGGATGGTTACTAGTGTAATGTAAAAGGCTATTACGATCTGTAGGTTTCACATTCCGCCTCCTTGGTCCAAATAAATAAGAGTATCAAGAAAATTGATACAAGATGCATCAACATGTTGAGTAAAAGAAAGGCCAGTGACCCTGGTATTTAAATACTGAAAAAATTCGTCGAAAAGCGACTGAGACCCAGTGAAAACAATGAAGATGTCATCGACGTATCGTTTATAAAGCGCTACATGATTGCGGAACAGCTGGTGGGTATACACAAACATAGACTCAAAATGAGTCATATATATGTTTGCGTACGGTGGGGCGACATTAGAACCCATCGCTGTGCCTTTGATCTGAAAGTAAAATTGATCCTGAAAAAGGAAATAATTTTTATGAAGGACAATGAACAAAAGGTCAAGGCAGAAATCTTTCTGAACTGAGGAGAAATCACTATATTGATTCAAAAACCAAGTGACCGCTGAGATACCAAGGGAGTGGTCAATGCTTGTATAAAGGGAATTGACATCCAAAGTGATAAGGAGCGAGCCAGGTGGGAACGGACTAAGAGTCTGTAGCTGATGTAAAAAATCCCCCGTATCACGTAAATACGAAGGAGTTTTAGAAACCAAAGGTGATAAGATACGATCCAGCGTTATTGCTAGAGGTGATAACAGAGAGTCAACAGCAGCCACTATAGGTCGTCCAGGTGGATGCCACAAATCTTTATGTATTTTTGGCAAAGTATACAAGACTGGAGTGACAGGATTGACTTTGTTCAAATAAGTCGCCAATTTGGAATCAATAATTCCTAAACTGGAATAACGTTGGATCATATCTAAAATATTTTTCTTGATATTTCCAGATGGATCATGTGATAATGGTAAATATGTGGATTTATCAGCTAATTGGGTTTTAATCTCAGAAACATAATAGCTCCTGTCCATCACCACCAAAGACCCGCCCTTATCAGCTGGTTTTATTATGATTGCTGAGTTATTCTGAAGAGACCGCAATGCTTGGGTTTCACCAGGAGTAAGATTTTTCTTAATCAATTAATCAATTAAGAAAAATCTTACTCCTGGTGAAACCCAAGCATTGCGGTCTCTTCAGAATAACTCAGCAATCATAATAAAACCAGCTGATAAGGGCGGGTCTTTGGTGGTGATGGACAGGAGCTATTATGTTTCTGAGATTAAAACCCAATTAGCTGATAAATCCACATATTTACCATTATCACATGATCCATCTGGAAATATCAAGAAAAATATTTTAGATATGATCCAACGTTATTCCAGTTTAGGAATTATTGATTCAAAATTGGCGACTTATTTGAACAAAGTCAATCCTGTCACTCCAGTCTTGTATACTTTGCCAAAAATACATAAAGATTTGTGGCATCCACCTTGACGACCTATAGTGGCTGCTGTTGACTCTCTGTTATCACCTCTAGCAATAACGCTGGATCGTATCTTATCACCTTTGGTTTCTAAAACTCCTTCGTATTTACGTGATACGGGGGATTTTTTACATCAGCTACAGACTCTTAAGCTGGTGTCACACATAACGACGACGACAACGACGTCGCTGCTACGTCACCATTTTCTGTGACGTTGCAGCGACGTCCCGTCGCTGTCGCTGTGTGTGACATCCAGCAACGACCTGGCCCCTGCTGTGAAGTCGCCGGTCGTTGCTGAATGTCCAGCTTCATTTTTTGGTCGTCACTCTCCCGCTGTGACACACACATCGCTGTGTGTGACAGCGAGAGAGCGACGAAATGAAGCGAGCAGAGGGAGCAGGAGCCGGCGTCTGGCAGCTGCGGTAAGCTGTAACCAGCGTAAACATCGGGTAACCAAGGGAAGGACTTTCCCTGGTTACCCGATATTTACCTATGTTACAAGCCTCCCCTCTTGCTGCCAGCGCCGGCTCCTGCACTGTGACATGTGGCTGCAGTACGCATCGGGTAATTAACCCGATGTATACTGTAGCAAGGAGAGCAAGGAGCCAGCGCTAAGCAGTGCATGCGGCTCCCTGCTCTCTGCACTGTGACATGTAGCTGCAACACACATCGGGTTAATTAACCCGATGTGTACTGTACCTAGGAGAGCAAGGAGCCAGCGCTAAGCGCGGCTCCCTGCTCTCTGCACATGTAGCACAGCGACGTTATGATCGCTGCTTCTGCTGTGTTTGACAGCTAAGCAGTGATCATAACAGCGACTTACAAGGTCGCTGTTACGTCACCGAAAATGGTGACGTAACAGCGACGTCGTTGTCGCTGTCGCTTAGTGTGACACCAGCTTTAGTCCGTTCCCACTTGGCTCGCTCCTTATCACTTTGGATGTCAATTCCCTTTATACAAGCATTGACCACTCCCTTGGTATCTCAGCGGTCACTTGGTTTTTGAATCAATATAGTGATTTCTCCTCAGTTCAGAAAGATTTCTGCCTTGACCTTTTGTCCATTGTCCTTCATAAAAATTATTTCCTTTTTCAGGATCAATTTTACTTTCAGATCAAAGGCACAGCGATGGCTTCTAATGTCGCCCCACCGTACGCAAACATATATATGACTCATTTTGAGTCTATGTTTGTGTATACCCACCAGCTGTTCCGCAATCATGTAGCGTTTTATAAACGATACATCGATGACATCTTCATTGTTTTCACTGGGTCTCAGTCGCTTTTCGACGAATTTTTTCAGTATTTAAATACCAGGGTCACTGGCCTTTCTTTTACTCAACATGTTGATGCATCTTGTATCAATTTTCTTGATACTCTTATTTATTTGGACCAAGGAGGCGGAATGTGAAACCTACAGATCATAATAGCCTTTTACATTACACTAGTAACCATCCACGACATTTGAAAAATTCCCTGCCAATCTCACAGCATAAAAGAGTATCACGTAATGTTACAATGTTGAATCAGCGTTCACAGAGGCATGAAGAGATGTCACTAAAATTTCTCCAGCGCGGTTATCCCGCGTCAATTGTTAAGTCTGCTTTTCAGGAGAGTTTACATCCAACTCGCAAACCTAGGAGAGTGGGTCCTTTAATTTCCTTTGTTAATACATTCCATCCATATCATCCAATTATCAAAAATATCATCCTTAGACACTGGCAAGTGTTGCAGAGATCATATCCGAAAATTACTGAATTCTCTACTCCTCCTTTATTTAGGTATAAACGTTCCCCTAATCTCCGTGACCTTTTGGTCAAAGCGGACATTGGATCATCGATTCTTCGGTCTCGACAGACTTTTCTTTCGACACCCAAGAAGGGTAATTATCCGTGTCTTCATTGTCCCCATTGCTCAAATATGACTAAGTGTAGTCAATTTACACATCCCCGAACTGGGAAGGTTTTTCAAATAAAAGATTTTTTCACTTGTGACACATCATTTGTTATCTATTTAATAAAGTGTCCGTGCGGTCTCGGATATGTTGGGGAGACTACCCAGCATGTCCGAGACCGCATAGGGAAACATAAATCCACCATTCGATGTGGGATGACTATGTTACCAATTCCTCATCATTTCACACAATGTGGACACACAGTGTCCCAACTTCGTTTTCAAGTATTGGAGCATGTTCCTCCATTGAGACGAGGAGGTGACAGGGTTCGGAAATTAAAAAACAGGGAATCCTATTGGATTCGTACGCTTAATACTCTTTCCCCTTATGGTCTTAATAGGGAGTATGATTATTACTGAGCAGGAGATATGGGGTCCGTCCTATGTTTGGCTTTATTTGAATATGGGTAATTTTTGCATTAATATATAGTACGCTTAGGTATTTACGGTTTTGTGTAATCTTGCAAATGTTACTACAATTTTCCAGCCTTTTCTTAAATAAGTAATCACATTATTACTGTTACTCATATTCCTTCTTTTGTTTCCTTTTAGACACGATGAGGTTACTTCAGTTTCCATGGAGCTTCTATCCGGGTCACCCCGTCTCACCGCTCCCTTTCCTGCCACCACGCATGCGTGCACTTCCGTGTTGCTTGCATCTCATTATGCGCTTCATTTCACTGGTTTCTTTTGCTATTGCGCATGCGCGTACTTCCGCATTCATCGCGCATGCGCAAGCTTGCGTGTCACCATGCGTTCCTCCTTGGATTAATCAATTAAGCTGGCCCGCCCTCACTAGGTACTTAAACCTCACTGCGGCTCTGTTTCTTTCCACTCCACCACTGATCTCCCAGGGTACAGGTAATGGTCTGGCGCTTTCTCTCTCTATGGGAATTGTTTCCTTTTTTCCTTATTTGACCGCTATGTTTTTACTTTCCAGTTTACCTTAATTGTGGCACTTTCTTCCTATATCCTCACTAGGATTTCCTATCTTTATGCCATTTAAGGTAATTTAATCAGTTTATTGTTACATATGGATGTATTCCTTTGGTATTTCTTGTTCTACTCTTGTCCCATAGATATATTATGCCATATTATGTTATTAGATACCATCTTCTTTATAGGGAGATCTTGGTGTGTATATATATGGAGAATTCCTTTATACTCATGGAAAAAGTTTTTTCCTCTTTTGTTTGTTTCTAATATATGGGCCTTTATTTTAGATAAATATCCTTATCAAGTCCAACGATATTCTTCACAAGATATACATATTTCCAGGACTTAATTAGGTATATATGATGTTACCATGATTTATATGGATATGATTGATAATATCTTATGTATTTATGGTACTAATCATTGTATATATGTTTATCTCTTTATTTAGTTTTGAAAAAGGCAACTTTTGCCGAAACGTCAACTAATAAAAAACTGAATAAAAATCATTATTTCAAGTTTTACCTTGTGTGCCGGGGTCTTCTATATTTTTTTTGCTAGTATAATGGCTTAGTTATAATGAGTTGGAGTGTGCAGAGGACAGGAGGGTACAGTGCCAGGATTGTGGGCTCTGGGTAGAGGAATGGAAGCCTGCCTTTCTATTCCCTCCTAATGGGGAAATGCAGCGAGGAAATCCCTGACCTTAGCTACACAGACGCTGTCTCTGTTTTCAGGACCTGTCACCTATGGCTCTGACCCTGCCGGTACGAGCCCTTAAAAGGACTGATGGAAAGTGATATCCCTATGCTGTACAGCGCTGTGTATGGAGCGCATACAGCTGTATCAGCGATAGGACAAAGGACAGAGCTGCGCCAGTGATGTCTGACACCAAGGACGCAGAAGGCAGATAATGGCGTGCTGGAGGAAAATGTCCAGTTTTATAATGCAGGGACATGTGACATGGACATCCTATCACACATGCCGTTGCTTCTCTGGCTAAAAGTCCACTTAGCTGGGTGTGTGTCTGGGATTGGCTGACATGCTGGCCCGCCCCTCAAGACACGCGCGCTTAGGGAAGGAAGACAAGGAAAAAAAAAAAAAAATGGCGAAACAGGAGTGATCTGAAGGCGCTGTTCACGCACACTATACACTGAAATTTCATAATAGTGTGAGTCACAGAGTGACTTACACTATTACAGCGGAAAGCCAGCTAGGAATTAGCTGTTTTTTTGCTGCTAGAACCATTATCGAACGTTTCTAGAACTATCGAGCGTTTGCAAAAAGCTCGAGTTCTAGTTCGATCTAGAACAGCCCCCAAAATCACTCGAGCCTAGAACTGGAGAACCTCGAACCTAGAACCGCGCTCAACTCTAATCCTTACCTGCCACCGGCCACAATGCGGAAAGAAGAGGTGGACAGGATGTTTACATCAGCTCAGCTCCGCCCCTCCGCTTTGATTGGCCGGCTGCTTAGTGACGTCGCGGTGACGTTGCTGTGATGCCGAACGTCCCTCCCCTTGAGGTGTGACGCTGCCGTAGCGATAATGTTCGCTACTGCAGCGATCACAAACAATCGCATGCACGACGGGGGCGAGTACTTACACGCTCGATATCGCTAGAAATTGCTAGCGATATCGCTACCGTGTAAAGCCCCCTTTAGACCTCGAGCTTCTGAAGTTTATTTTAGATTTTGTTAAATTGATAAGGACATATTGTAATTTTTCACGTGTCATTGTTCATCTGAGGATGTATTTTCCTGATGTTGAGACTTTCTAAGGACCAGATGCAATTTTAATGTCCTGATACGTGAAACCATAGAATTCAATTCAGTTTGCATATATCATAATATCAACCGACTTGGGGACAAACTACAGTATATATGGACGCAGCTGTTTGGAAAATGATTTTAAATATTGACATCTATTGTGTATTTTAGAGATTTATTGCCTAGAGCCATTTTTTTCTGACAGCAAAAAAACATTGCATATTAAACAACTTTACATAGAAGCACTGAAGAGAAATCCTTCCAATGAGCCGGTACATCTAATTTGTCTTCTAGTGAAGATCACTTGGTATGACGGGCTAGTGTGTCACATCGGGACCTCCATATTCTTGCTAAATAAACTAACATTAAAATATCTTATGTAAAAGAATAGAATTTATTATTGCACAAAGACAATAAAAGAGTCATATGAATATCCAAATTGGGTAAGTGCATATAACGATGCTTTGTTATAGTATACAAACATTATATGTCCCATATTCTTCTACCATTATTACCTCCTAGCCTACATTTTCAAACTAGGACCACAGCACATACCCTACTTATCCCTCTCCTTTCGTATTCAATGAAGAAAAGGCATAATGTATAAAATATATACTATATATCATGCATTTATATACATCAGAAAAATAAGTACACCCCTCACATTTTTTGTAAATATTTTATATCTTTTCATGTGAAAATCTGAAGATATAATACTTTGATGCAATGTAAAGTAGTCAGTGTACATCTTGTATAACAGTGTAAATCTAGTGTGCCCTTTAAATAACTCAACACACAGCCATTAATGGCAAAAGCGCTGGAAACAAAAGTGAGTACACACCTAAGTGAAAATGGCTAAATTGTGCCCAATTAGCCATTTTCCCTCCCCGATATCATGTGACTCATTGGTGTTACAAAGTCTCAGGTGTGAATGGGGAGCAGGGGTGTTAAATTTGGTGTTACTGCACTCTTAAGGGTGCTTTACACGCTGCGACATCGCTAGCGATTGCTAGCGATGTCGAGCGCGATAGCACCCGCCCCCATCATTCGTGCGACATTTGGTGCTCGCTGCCGTAGCGAACATTATCGCTCCGGCAGCGTCACACGCACATACCTTGTCAGCAATGTCGCTATGACCGCCGAACAATCCCTCCCTCAAGGGGGAGGTGCGTTCTGTGTCATAGCGACGTCACTGCGGCGTCACTAAGCGGCCGGCCAATAGAAGCAGAGGGGCGGAGATGAGCGGGACGTAACATCCCGATCACCTCCTTCCTTACGCATTGCCGGTGGACGCAGGTAAGGAGATGTTCATCGTTCCTGCGGTGTCACACATAGCGATGTGTGATGTCGCAGGAACGACGAACAACATCGTACCTGTGGCAGCAGCGATATTAAGGAAAGGAGCGACGTGTCAATGATCACCATTTTTGAACGATTTTGCGATCGTGATCGTCGCTCCTTGGTGTCACACGCTGCGATGTCGCTACCGGCGCCGGATGTGCGTCACTAATGATGTGACCCCGACGATATATCGGTAGCGATGTCGCACCGTGTAAAGCACCCTTTACTCTCACATACTGGTCACTGGAAGTTCAGCATTTCTCCTCCTGGCAAAGTATTCTTTAGGATCTGAAAAACAGAACTGTTGCTCTACATAAAAATGGCCTGGGCTATAAGAAAATTGCCAACACCCTGAAACTGAGCTGCGGCATGGTGGCCAAGACAATACTGCAGTTTAAAATTATAGGATCCACTCAGAAAAGATCTCGCCATGGTCGACTAAAGAAGTTAAGTGCACATGTTCAGCATCATATCCAGAGGTTGTCTTTTCAAAATAGATGTATGAGTGCTGCCAGCATTGATGCAGAGCTTACAGTCAGGGCCTGCTCCAGGTTTTTATGGGCCCTGGGCGAAAGAGTCTCAGTGGGCCCCATCCACACATAGACATGCACAGATACATACACATACAGGCATACGTACACATACTTATTTAAAGAGAAATTCACAAAAACATAGTCATAAATCTATACACAGTCATATACACTGACATACATAGATACACATCATACATGCGCGCACACACACACACACACACATTATTTTTATATATTTATCCTGTATATATATTTCTAATATTGGGAAGCCGGCAACAGCCTCATTCACCTCCCGGCTTGTCTAACAGACATGGCCGCACATAGAGCACACTAACACTGCTGCATATACATCACAAGAGAGGCTGGGGATAAACACATTACTGGGGGGAATACATATTACTGAGGAAAGGGGTATACAGCAATGGGGGCACACAACTGTAGAGGAGGGCAGTGACTGAGGTAAGGGGACAAACAGCTGTGGGGGGGGTGACATGCAGCTCTGGGGGTATACAGCTCTGGGGTGGGGGGGGACATACAACTCTGGGGGTATAGTAGTATGCAGCCCCCATATTGTGTTATAAAGCCCCCATTGTCTACCATATAGTATTATGTAGCCCCCATATGCACTATGCAGCCCCCATATAACATTAAGCAGCCCCTATATAGCACAATGCAGACCCATATAGCATTAGGCACCTTCATGTAGTATACAGCCCGCATATAGCACAATGCAGACCCAGATAGCATTAGGCATCCTCATGTAGTATACAGCCCATATATAGCACAATGCAGATACATATAGCATTAGGCACCTTCATGTAGTATACAGCCCACATATAGCACAATACAGACCCAGATAGCATTAGGCACCCTCATGTAGTATATAGCCCCTATATACCACAGTGCAGAGCCAGATAGCATTAGGCACCCTCATGTAGTATATTATAGCCCCTACATACCACAGTGCAGAGCCAGATAGCATTAAGCACCCTCATGTAGTGCAGGGCCCCTATATAGTACACTGCAGAGTCAGATAGCATTAGGCACCCTCATGTAGTATACAGGTCCTATATACCACTTTGTAAAATAGTAGAAAGAAATGATGAAGAGCACTCACCAGTAGTTGCTGTGCAGATAGGTGTAAGTTTATTCACAGGTGCGGTAATACATGTGAAGGCAGGCGGGGAGGGAGCAGGATGGGGCGGCATGTCAGACGACGGCTGTTTCGCACTCTATACTAGGTCAGACCCGTCGAAGCACTAGTATAGAGTGCGAAACGGCCGTCGTCTGATACACCTATCTGCACAGCAACTACCGGTGAGTGCTCTTCATCATTTCTTTCTACTATTTTACAAAGTGGATCATGTTGTCGTTTTCTTGAAGTAGCACCCCGCAGCTGTGATAATGTTTTTCCAATGTTAGTGTTCCTGCCACTCATCATTTCGCTGCGTTCAGCGTAATGGCTGTGTACGGTTTAAGGGTTTTTTTCCCCCGTATGTCTCTACATATAGAGTAGTGCCCTGTCCTCCTCACCTTTATGCAAGCCCCTATATACCAGAGTGCAGAGCCAGATAGCATTAGGCACCCTCATGTGGTACACAGAACCTATATAGCCCAGTGCAGAGACAGATAGCATTGGGTATCCTCATGTAGTACACAGACCTAAATAGTTCAGTGAAGACCCAGACAGCACAGTGCAGAGCCAGATAGCATTAGGCACCCTCATGTAGCATACAGCTTGTATATAGCACAGCCTGTATACAGCACAGTGCAGAGCCAGATAGCAGTAGGCACCCTCATGTAGTATACAGTGATTAATACTCACTTCTCGTTCCCCCACTGATCCGGTCTCCTCGGCGCGTCCATTGCTGTCACTCACTCTCACCTCTCAGCAGGCATGCAGTGATGACGTCACCGTGCTCTGCTGCAGAGCTGTCAGAACGCCGACAGTTACAGCGGGTAGAATGATAAGAGAGGGACCGCGCCGCTCACTCTCTCATCATTGCTCTCAATTGTATCGGCATCCAATGCTGATACAATTGAAAGCGTGATCCTCGGCGAGGGGGAGGGGGGCGGTGACAGCGCGGGCATCGGGCCCCCCTGAGTAGCGGTGCGCCACTCCTGCCACCACGAGTGCCCCCCCGGCAGCTCAGAGCCCCGGCATTTGACCGGGTTTACCAGGTGCTGGCACTGGCCCTGCTTACAGTCGTGAGGAGGTCAGCCTGTCAATGCTCAGACCATATGCCACACACTTCATCAAACTGATCTGCATGGCTGATGTACCAGAAGGAAGGCTCTTCTAAAGATGATGCACAAGAAAGCCTGAAAACAGTTTGCTAAAGAAAAGCAGGATATGGATTACTGGAATAGTAAATAATGACATGTAATGCAGTTGCACATAGTAGTTCAGAATCAAAAAGCTGGAATACTTTGATCTGGACAGTGGGCTAAGAACTAAGTGAGCTGGTATGAGTCCACGGTAGTTGTCTGCAACTAATTAGCCAGTAATGAAATGTATCTGAGTCTTTGGAGTACAGTGTGTACATGTCAGATGTATAATTTAATATCAGAACAAACCAAGATGTCATCCAGATAAACAACAACATATTGTACATTTATATCTCTGAATATGTCACTAAAAATAATTTGAAAAATAGTCTAAAAGGCAAAGTAATCCAGGACTTAATGGCAGCTGTGATTTTTGACAAATGAGAGCTGTCATTAACCCCTTACATTACCCTAATTGCCACTGCACCAGGGCAATTGGGATGAGCCGGGTAAAGCACCAGGATTGGCGACGTGATGTGATGTGCCAATTCTAGCAGCTGTGGGCTGACACTTTTGGGCTGGGAGGGCCAATACTCATGGCTCCTCCCATTCAAATAATAACAGCCCGCACCTGTCTGCTTTACCATGCCTGGATATAAAAAAAATGGGGGGACACTATGCCTTTTTTAAAAACTATTTAATAAAATATTTTTTTTATAGAAAGACCTCTATTTTGATATGCAGCCACAGTAAAGCTCACAGGAGGGGGCTGCAGCCTGTAGCTGTTGTTTCACCTGTGCTGGGTAACAAACTAGAGCGGAAGCCTATGTCTTTTTTTTTACATTGATATCAATATGGCTGTGATAGGGCCAGAAGTGCCATTACACGAAAATCTTGCTGATTGGCTACTCTGCAACCTTTCAACAAGCTTTATTCAGATGACAAACCCAAAAAGGAATCGGACATACAGGTAAAAGTTTATGTTCGGGTCTGCACTTTATAGTTTGGGCTCGCTCATCCCTATTAAAGACTTTAACAATTATTAATAAATTAATATTGTAGGCTGCAGTGCTATTCTTGCCATGAAAAAGGCAAACCCCAGAAGAAAACATCTTAGACTTCATGGTAAGTCATTTTGATTTTTCAAGACTGGATGGGATCTGCTGTTGTTCCATCGGAGGATTGTCACAACAAAACAAAGCTATAGTGTTTTCTCATTTATAACTGCATATCTACAGTATCTTACATTATTTTATACCTAATATGGGGCCATGTTAGGTCTTACAAAACTAAGTTACCAAGTGCTCCAAAAGTCTAAAATACTCATTTATTTAGTGATACCTATATTTCTGATACCTATATTCCGATATTTCTGCATCTCTTTGGAGATTACTATGGGAAAATCAGGCGATAATACCTGCGGAGCTTCCATACAGTCTACTATCACCATTTTCTGCAGAAATAGATGTGAATACGGAATATCTTAAATTTAACCCTTAACAGTTAAACCCTTTATTTTTCATTTCATGTTGCTTTTTACTTCACTTTTTAGATACATTTATTACTTACAACAACTGATAGATCTCCTCAGTGTTTACTACAGTTTAGCACAATATATCACAAATTTTGTGACATACGGTAGCGACTGGATCCATGTCCGGGCTATAAACTTCATTGTTCACTTTGAAAACATGTAATTATTTTATGAGCCACTATTGTCAAGCGAACCGTCCCACAGACACATTAAAATAGATTCATCATTCAGAACTGTGTTTCTCTTCTTTGAGATAATCAGGTCTCAGAAGTACAGAGCGTAGAATCTGCCCAAGGCAACATTGGAGGGAAGAAACCGAAGAATTGCATGTTGCCTTTGTTAAGAATGGGGTATAAAGTAAATATTGCAGCCCTTTATGGCAGCTACTGTCTCTACTACTGGTGGATTTATCTATATAACAGCTGACAGCTATTTTCTATCTTTTGCCTGAGATCTATAAGGAATCCCCGGAGGATCGAACTGTAGAATATTTAAGACAAAATATATTTTATGACAAGAGAAAGAGATAAATGCTGATAGAGCCTGAAAAAGTATAAATTGGAGCATATCTATGATATCACAGGTTTCGTCATTATATAAAAGAGAAAGCATTTTTTTGGCTAAGACACTCTGATTTAGGCACCAGAAAGTATACAATATATACAGTGTATATATATATATATAGATATATATATGTATGTATATATATATATATATATATATATATACATATATATATATATAATGATATACTAACTAAAGGTCTCTGAAAAAAAAGAGAGGGGTAATGTCATTGATGCTAGGGCCAACCCCCCGACAAAGGCTGATCACCAAAAAGGGGCATTGTTAAAGGGGCTTTCGCACAATGTTATTTTTAATCAATAGATCTTGGAATAATAATTTCCACAACTGGTTGTGATTAAAAAAAATGTTCCTGAGCTGAGATAAGCTTGTATATGTGTCCCTGCTATGTACTGTGTAATGGCCTTAAAACAAAGGAGAGTAAACTCTCAATTCCAACTCACCAGTTAGATCAGTGTTTCTCAACTCCAGTCCTCAAGACCCACCAACAGATCATGTTTTCAGGTTTTCCTCAATATTAGACAGGGAATAATTCCATCACCTGTGCAACATTAAGGAAATCCTGAAAACCTGACTGAGGAAAGCCTGAAAACATGATCTGTTGGTGGGTCTTGAGGACTGGAGTTGAGAAACACTGAGTTAGATGGAAGTCCATTCAGATGGTGCACAGAAAAAAAATCTTGTCAATGACACTAGGAAAAACAAAAGAGTCCAGCACGACATCCAAAATATAAAACTTGTTCTTCTTTATTAATACATGCTAAAAAGGTTAAAAATCTGGACGAGGGACGCGTTTCGGAATATGCTTCCTTATTCACAGTCCTACCTGTGAATAAGGAAGCATATTCCGAAACGTGTCCCTCGTCCAGGTTTTTAACCTTTTTAACATGTATTAATAAAGAGGAACAAGTTATATATTTTGGATGTCGTGCTGGACTTTTTTGTTTTTCCTTGTGTAATGGCCGTGTCTGACCGTACAGGAACATAGTCTGATCATACCACAGTTCCTGGGTTGGAGAGGACGCAAAAAAAGATAGACAGGACAGCACATTATTCTTCCTATGAGGTAAGACTTTTTTTTTTGGAACTTATTATTATTCCAAGATCTATTGAGTAAAATGAACTTTAAAATTAACTTTCTTCATGGGAAAACCATTTAACTCCTTCTCGACTTTTTATGTACTGATACTGCCTTTAATAGATCTTTCCCTGCATATGTTGACTGATCTGATCAGCCATCATTTGTCTCTAACAGACATCATCAATTCACCCACAGCTGTTAACCAGTTAAATCTCGCTGTCAATCTTTGACAACAGTATTTAACACGTGTCAGCCTTTTGATGTTATCTTGGAGCACAGATGGGTTATCATGACAGCCAGGGATCAACTGATGACCCCTTGTGTCTGTCATGATGAACCTCCTGTGAACGCCAGATGCGAGCAGGCGTTCATAGGAAGTCTTTGTTTCTGTTGTAGAGAGCAGTGCTGATTAGTGTTGAGCGAGTAGTTGACTGTTCGTACTCGCTATGCTGTTAGCGAGTACTGTCCGCTACTCACATATTCGTTACGAGTAGTGAGCACAATGTAAGTCAATGGGAAATACTCGCTAAGTATCGAGTAATCCAAAACCCATACTTTTCGTGCCACACCAACATTGACACTTGTCCCTATACACTAATTACAGCATTGTAGAATTTTGCTTTCGATTGACTCTCTGCCATCACAGAAACAAGGAACATCTAATAAGGAAGAATACAGTTTTCCTGTTTGGAACCTGACATAAATGTGTTTTTTTCCATGAACAAAGTTAATTGTAAAGTTCATTTTAATCAATAGGTCTTGGAATAATAATAATTCCCACAATTGGATGTGTTGAAAAAATTGTTCCTATGCTGAGATAATCCTATATATGTGCCCCTGCTATGTACTGTGTAATGGCCGTGTCTGACCGTACAGGAACATGGTCTGATCATACCACAGCTTTTGTCCTGGGGAGGAAGCAAAAAAGTATACAGACACAGTATACAGTATACAGTATGGGAACATAGCTGATTCTTTTTGTGTGGTAAAAAATTTCCCTGCCAGTTTTTAAAAAATGTTTTACCTCAAAGAAGGAATACCGTATATACTCGAGTATAAGTCGACCCGAGTATAAGCAGAGGCACCTAATTTTACCACAAACTGGGAAGACTTATTGACTCGACTATAAGCCTAGGGTGAAAAATGCAGCAGCTACTGGTAGTAATCTACCAATATTGTCCCCTGTAGTAATGTGCCTATATTGTCCCCTGTAGTGTTGTGCCCATATTGTCCCCTGTAGTAATGTTTCCTAATTGTCTCCTTCTGTAATGTTCCATCCTTTAGTATTGTCCTCATTCTGGTCCCTTTCTTGTCCCCTATTATGCCATTGTTAACATACACACACAAGAAAAAATACTCTCACCTGTCCTCCATTCCTGCAGTGTCCTCTTATCTGCTTCTTGCGGGCTGCAGGAACATAGACCCCTCAGTGATCGCGGCTGGTGCATGGATTGCTGCTGTTATTGTCTGCGCTTTACTTCACTTGAATGCTTTGCGGTGCTGCAAATCATTCAAGTGAAGTAAAGCACTGACAACCACAGCAGCAATCCATGCACCAGCTGCGATCACCAAGGGGTCTATGATCCTGCGGTCCACAAGAAGCAGATAAGAGGACATCGTGGGAATGGAGGACAGGTGAGAATAATTTTTTGTGGGACCCTCACTCGAGTATGAGTCGAGGGGGGGCATTTTCAGCATTAAAAAAATGGGCTGAAAAACTCAGATAATACTCGAGTATACACAGTAATTTGTGATCTCATACTATAATGTAATGTAATGTGTACTCTTTTTTTACTTCCTCCCCAGCCCAGGAGCTGTAGTATGATCAGACCATGTCCCTGCATGGTCAGACACATCCATTACACAATACATAGCAGAAACACATATACAGTTAAGTCCAGAAATATTTGGACAGTGACACAATTTTCGCGAGTTGGGCTCTGCATGCCACCACATTGGATTTGAAATGAAATCTCTACAATAGAATTCAAGTGCAGATTGTAACATTTAATTTGAAGGTTTGAACAAAAATATGTGATAGAAATTGTAGGAATTGTACACATTTCTTTACAAACACTCCACATTTTAGGAGGTCAAAAGTAATTGGACAAATAAACCAAACCCAAACAAAATATTTTTATTTTCAATATTTTGTTGCGAATCCTTTGGAGGCAATCACTGCCTTAAGTCTGGAACCCATGGAGATCACCAAACGCTGGGTTTCCTCCTTCTTAATGCTTTGCCAGGCCTTTACAGCCGCAGCCTTCAGGTCTTGCTTGTTTGTGGGTCTTTCCGTCTTAAGTCTGGATTTGAGCAAGTGAAATGCATGCTCAATTGGGTTAAGATCTGGTGATTGACTTGGCCATTGCAGAATGTTCCACTTTTTTGCACTCATGAACTCCTGGGTAGCTTTGGCTGTATGCTTGGGGTCATTGTCCATCTGTACTATGAAGCGCCGTCCGATCAACTTTGCGGCATTTGGCTGAATCTGGGCTGAAAGTATATCCCGGTACACTTCAGAATACTCTTGTCTGCTGTTATGTCATCAATAAACACAAGTGACCCAGTGCCATTGAAAGCCATGCATGCCCATGCCATCACGTTGCCTCCACCATGGTTTACAGAGGACGTGGTGTGCGTTGGATCGTGTGCCGTTCCCTTTCTTCTCCAAACTTTTTTCTTTCCATCATTCTGGTACAGGTTGATCTTGGTCTCATCTGTCCATAGAATACTTTTCCAGAACTGAGCTGGCTTCATGAGGTGTTTTTCAGCAAATTTAACTCTAGCCTGTCTATTTTTGGAATTGATGAATGGTTTGCATCTAGATGTGAACCCTTTGTATTTACTTTCATGGAGTCTTCTCTTTACTGTTGACTTAGAGACAGATACACCTACTTCACTGAGAGTGTTCTGGACTTCAGTTGATGTTGTGAACGGGTTCTTCTTCACCAAAGAAAGTATGCGGCGATCATCCACCACTGTTGTCATCCGTGGACGCCCAGGCCTTTTTGAGTTCCCAAGCTCACCAGTCAATTCCTTTTTTCTCAGAATGTACCCGACTGTTGATTTTGCTACTCCAAGCATGTCTGCTATCTCTCTGATGGATTTTTTCTTTTTTTTCAGCCTCAGGATTTTCTGCTTCACCTCAATTGAGAGTTCCTTAGACCGCATGTTGTCTGGTTACAGCAACAACTTCCAAATGCAAAACCACACACCTGTAATCAACCCCAGACCTTTTAACTACTTCATTGATTACAGGTTAACGAGGGAGACACCTTCAGAGTTAATTGCAGCCCTTAGAGTTCCTTGTCCAATTACTTTTGGTCCCTTGAAAAAGAGGAGGCTATGCATTACAGAGCTATGATTCCTAAACCCTTTCTCCGATTTGGATGTGAAAACTCATATTGCAGCTGGGAGTGTGCACTTTCAGCCCATATTATATATATAATTGTATTTCTGAACATGTTTTTGTAAACAGCTAAAATAACAAAACTTGTGTCACTGTCCAAATATTTCTGGCCCTGACTGTATAAGATTATCTCGGCACAGGAACTTTTTTTTTATAAACATATCCAATTGGGGAAATTATTATTATTCCAACATCTATTGAATAAAATGTCCTTTGTTTTTGGGTAAACCCCCTTTAACTTTAATAGGATATGCTCATTTAACTTTCCTGCACCAAAAAGTATATGGTGAAGTGCTATATAACAGCATTAGTGCTTGTGGCTTTCATAGCTACTGTGCTCCCGTTATAATGGTCAGGAATGGGCACCCATGACATTTACCTTGTTAGGTACCTTAGAATCTTAAGAATCTGACACAGAGGAAGAAGAATAAAACAGAAGGAGAATGTTCCCTCCACTTTTTTGCTTCCTTCCTCAAAGTAATGAAATGGGGTCGCTGGGTTGTTAAGGTAGTCAGAGGCCTAACAATGGACTTTGGGTCTGTTAAATATGGAAACCTATTAGGATATACTGTAATAAACTGTTAGTATGATTCTGACAAGTGGGTGTAACACACTGCATAGATTTATGAAGTAGGGTGTAGATTATTTTCTATGCAATAAAAGTATCACATGTTCAACTGTACTTATAAGACTAATAAATGTATAATAAAAAGAAAGTAGTAGGTATAAGAATATAATGAAACAAAAAAATATTATTACTAATAAAAATAATAATAATAAAAATAATAATAAATACTTATAGTGTTGTAGAATAAAATGTCAATTATACCTAACGATGAATTAGTGCTTCAAGGGAACCTGTCACCACTTTTTTGGCCTATAAGCTGCGGCCACCACCACCGGGCTCTTATATACAACATTCTAACATGCTGTATATAAGAGCCCAGGTTGGGAGTAAAACATAAAAAACACTTTAAAATACTTACCTAACGGTCACACGGTAGGCCTAATGGGCGTCTCCGTTGTCCGGTTCCCGGCGCGGCATCTATTGGCCATCTTTGATCTCCTTCTCTAGCCACGGTGCATGACGGGTCCGATGTCATACACACTCGGCATTCAGGTCCTGTGCAGGCGCACTTTGATCTGCCCTGAGCAGGACAGATCAAAGTATTGTAGTGTGCCTGCGCAGAACCGGTGAGTGTGTATGACGTAGCCGCGTCATGCACCCAGGCTTCAGAAAGAGGACGAAGATGGCCAAAAGGGGAGGAGGCGGCACCGGACAACAGAGACGCCCATTAGGCCCACCGCGCGACCATTAGGTAAGTATTATAAAGTGTTTTTTTATGTTATACCCCCGGCCTGGGCTCTTATATAAAGCACGTTAGAATGCTGTATATAAGAGCCCAGTGATGGTGGCCGCAGCTTATAGCCCAAAAAAGTGGTGACAGGTTCCCTTTAAAAAAAAGGTATTTATATTGTCCAGAATATATGTTTTTTTATTAGTTCTGCATTATCTAAAAGACCCAATATAGTCCAATCCTGAAATGGTTAACAGATTTATTTTGGAGACATGATTGTGTCTTTAGTTTCTTCCTCATTACCCTGCATTAAAGCATTATATGCCGTTCATTGAAATGAAGGGAGCCAATTGATTTCAATGGATCCCTGTGGCCCTCTAAAGCCTTCATCTCTGCTGCACATGGCTCTCAGTGTTAACTAAAAGAGATAGCGCCATCAATTCAACAGACAGAGTTTGATTCTTTCAGTTTAATTTTGTAAACAGCAAGATCTTATTGGATTGTTCCCTTACTTAAAATGATCTGTTCCTTTTTCTTGTAGTCACTTAGTTTTCCTTTTCATTAACTTCCAATATGGGAGATAATACAAAATGAAAGATGCCTTCTTCTGATTCTTTTTTGTCTTAAAGGGAATGTGTCATCAGAATTTAACCTATTGTTTTAATCAGAGTTTTGTGTTAGATGTATATTTTTAATATTGGCAACACTTTATATTCCATACCATAGTGTTTATTGAAAATAAAAAATAGAAATCTTGCAATTGCCAGAATGGGCACAGGGGGGTTTTGGACTGTAACTTCCTCTTATTTCACGAAATTTACTTGTACATTAGCCACAATGAACAGCATCTAATGAGTGTGTGCAAAGGTCATTTTAAAGGTAGGGAGAGTCAGCAAAGCTATGACTGCCTATTATGATTGGTGGATCCTGTGTTATTAGCTGAGTATAAAGGTATTATCAAACATTGTATTCCTGCCCCTTGATGATAAGGAGCCTGCTGAAAACGCTTCCTGAAAACACAGGGAGTATCAACCTAAAATAGTCTCAGTTGCTAGTGTAAAAATTGAAAGAATACTAATTTTATTTTTTTTTAAACAGATAACTACAGGAAAAAAAAGAAATAATGCTAAGATTAAAAAAAAAATACAAGTAATACTAAAACCTGATTTAAACAATCATCATTTGATTACATATTTTGTTTGAGATCACCTTTCTTCAAACAAGTTACTTTAATTGGAATATGTCAGCAGGTTTTTGCTATGTAATGTGAGGACAGAATGAGGTAGAGGTTAAAACACAGAATTTAACCATGTGTCACATGTTAAGCTCCTGTACCGTTGTTTACTTAGAGTGCATATGGAGCCATCATTGTACATGAGCTGTATTTGTCCAACGATGGCTCCATATGCAAAGTAGGACTTAACAGCCCAGCCAGAGCCTTACCTATAGAAAGCACTGTTTCTGGATCTTTGCCCCTCATCTGAAGGTAGATGACTGAGTACTGGTTGGTTGAATGAGATACCTTGGACGCAGCTCAGGTTGGGTACTAAAAGATCTCAGTCATCCAGTACTCTGTTTTGCACTGATGAGGGGAAAGAAATAGTGCTGTCGCTGTCTATGTAGCGCCCCACAGGGCAGGCAATCAGCCTACTCGCCGCCGGGCCATTTCGGGTCGGGTCAGACATTGTCACAGGATGGCCTTGCCCGGAGAACGGGAACTTTCTACTCACCTGTCCCTGGCTTTGCTGTCCGTGGTGCTGATCTTCGGTCTCCGGTGCTGCCGAATCCCGGCTGCTGCTGCTTCCGGCCGCAGTAAAGTGAACATGCAATGAGCATAATGAGCAGCGGTTGGAAGCAAGTGACAACAACGGCAGAGACTGCAGGGCTGGAGAATTTGAGTAAAGGTTTTTTATTATTTTCTCAGACATGTGTGATTTCTCTGGCGCGTGTCACACGGAACACCTCTGTGTGGTCCTTTTGCGTTCCGCGTGACACCCGTGATGCTGGAGAAAAACTGACATATCTACGTGTGGGGCACACGTATGCTCCACACGTACACACGGTCAGGGGCACCACATCTACATCTGTTTATGTTAGTATGAGTGACTTTGCATATGTGGAGCACAGAGCAATGAATTTGCAATCTATGATCAATTCCCAACAAAAAAATATTATATATATATATATATATATATATATATATATATATATATATATATATATAATATATATATATACATATGGATATATATATATATATATATACATATGGATATATATACATATTGTTAAGCTGCCACCAGGGGGAGCCAGAGCTCTGCAGCAGAAGACACTACACGGAGCAACAAGAACCAGGAGGTAGATACACAGTGTGTGCTCGTGCACTGCCTCACAGCACAGCTGGGGAGCGGAGCTGTGGGGCATGCGAGCAGTGGTCAGGCGGGCCGGGTCATGCACAGTATGGGCAGAAGGAGGACTGGAGGAATGAGTAGAAGCAGAGTCGAGGTCAGTACCAGAGGAAACAACTGAGTGGGGAGGTAGGAGGGGGAGAGAGGAATGGGGGGATGACTAGGGGACTGAACACAGACAGGGCATGAGGGCACAGGAACAGATGGATCAGGATAACACTTAGAGGACCAGCAATCATAGGCAAAGCAGCGCTAAGCTTATAGCCAGCGCTGGTTCACTGGAGATGTCAGTTTTTAAAACATACAAGCTCCGAAAGTGAGGCCCGGGAGTTTGCTCCGCCCCCTAGCCATTTGGATGGGGAGGCGGAACCGTTTTATTTATATATATATATATATATATATATATATATATATATATATATATATATATATATATATATATATATATATATATATATATATATATATATATATATATATATATATATATATATATATATATACATTATATTAAAAATACTTTTTGTGTTGGGAGTTGATCATACATTGCAAAGTCATTGCATACATTTCTAAGACTGGAAAATAATCCCAAGCTCGTACATTGATCTGATGCTGCTAGGCAAAAAATTCCAAACTGAACATGAGGCTTTTAATTTAACATCCTGATTAGAGTCTCAATTTTCCAAACCCGATTGGATTTATGACTTTTTTCTGCTGCACAAGTCACAGTAAGTAACCTGCTTTTCGTGCACATCCCATATCAGATGAGCAATGGACAGATTAACACAAATTCTTATTTGCAGCAAGTGCTTTATTGTCTTCTGCCGCATCCACAATGTAGCCAGAAGTGAGAGTTGTTTCACATAATAAAAGCCATTTCTGCTATATTGTGACACTAATGAAAAGTAAGGAAGTCTTTAAGAAATATTAAGTGTACTCCATAAGGCAGGAAAATGATAGACTCAGCTTGCCCTCTGCTGGACATCACAGAAATCATTAGTGCAAAATAAACGGAGCAGATGTGTTCACAATTAAACACTAATATGGGAAGAATCTTACTTCCAGGCTTTGTGTTGTGTGCTACAGATTTTCTAATAATGAAATATAACCAGTAGCTCATTTTTATTAATGCACTAATGCCAGCAGACTTTCCATTTACAAACCATATGTTGGTTCTTTACTAAACTAAAAGAATAAAATGCCCTTATGAGAATATTATTATTTTAGGGCAACTTAGCTAAATAATTAGTTAAGCTGGATGTTTTCTTTCAAAACTTTTATACTCCACTTTCTAATTATTTTTCTCTTTAACAAAATTTCTATTATTATGCATAAGGACATTTCTGGTTTTGTTCTTTTAAGGCCCCTTTCACATTGTGTTCTGATCTCAGTTCAGTGGTCCCGTCGGGGTTTCCATCCAGAATCTCAGGCAAAACGGGTATCGGACGTATGCGCCAATGTGGCCATTGACTATAATGGTTCAGACGGAGTCATCGTGTGCTCTGTCATGCACCATTTTCTGGAGTACACGCTTTTTGCAGGTGGACACCCAGATGCAGTGTGCTGTGTCTAGGTGTCTGCCTCCAGAAAGCGTATGCTTCCAAAAATGGTGCAGGACAAAGCATACCGTGACTCTGTCTGCACCATTATAGTCAATGGCCCCATTGGCACATACATCCAAAACCCGTTTTGTGGGGGTTTGGATGGAAGCTCCGACGGGACCACTAAACGGAGATCAGAACGCAATGTGAAAGCAGCCTAAAATGTACGCTACGCTAAGATCATAAAGTTTCACTGCTAAACTGTGTGTAATGAATTCATATGGGGTCATGTTTTGATTTTCAAGCTACAGAGATACAAAGTCGCTGTTGTTATGAATATACACACTCACACATGGGTAACAGAAAAGAGTAAAGAACTTCAACAGGGAGAAGACGTACCTACACCCAACTGGTCTCTGTACAGACTAGTAAGATCATAACTGCACAATTAACAACATCACCTCGGCCCTGACTACCTAAAAGGCAGTCAAGGGGTTTCTCGTACCCCCTGAATGACCAGAGGGGAGGTTGCCACACATTGCCTACAAGGAGAAAGGAAGGTGTGCAGATGGATACAAGAGCCAAAACTGAAAAGACTGAAAAAAATGTGTTTGTAAGATGAAAGGAATAGGTAATGGGAAGGAAAACAAACTGACTCACAGAAGGCACTCAAGTGGTGTTTACCAAATGGTAAATCCCTAAACTCCTTGAAACAAGTCCACCTAGAGATATAGCCAGCAAGAATGTGCAGTGAACGATGAACATACATAACCCAACCCAGTATGTAATAGGGCAAACCACAACAGGAACATAAGAAACACCTGGAGAGGAGCAAACCAGAAAGGGGGAACAAAGACAGTAAGAATCATCAGTATTTGGACAGGGAAGAGAGGCAATAGACTACCAGACAGAGGAACCGACCATGCAACATCAGGCCACTGGATCAAATCCCTAAACCAAGCCATGATAGCTGTTAGTACACTTACTAGTTAAGTTGGATCCTCCAAACACAAGGTCCGGGTGGGCACACAGATGTCGATGTAGCAGGCTGTGAAAGCACACAGGGTACAGGTAGGTAGGCAGCTATAGAACTGGAAGCCGCAGACAGGATGTAGAGGTACTAGAAGCTGCAGCCAAACCTGAGACATCCTGAAGACTGTAGACAGGATGCACAAACTAATGACTAAGAAGTCATAATACCAAGACCCAGATGTGTGTCTTGGAAGCCCTTACATAGGCTTAGTAAGTCCATCACATGGGAGCATGCCAGGCTACTTGCAAAGCCCGGCGTGAAGGACCAGAAATATCTAGAGGACCAGAATGACAGGAGCAGAGCCCAGACTCGGGATAGGTGTGTAACATTTGCAAATGTGTTGGATTTTTTTGTCACTGGTCACAAGTTACACACAACTCACTTGCTATACACATCAATGCAGTCTTATGATAATTTGATTTGCATGGGACTTGTCAGTTTTTCACAGCTCCCATGTCTTACATGTATAGCACTATTATAGTCCACAGCGCTTTACAGACATGATCATCACTGTCCCCATTGGGTCTTAGTATCTAAATTGCAAACTGCTTGAAAATGTTGTCCTAGAGAGCATTCAAACTCAGTAACCAAACGCTGCAAAGCAAAGGTGCTAGCCACTGAGCCACTAGACTGTATCTGTAGATATAATAAAGATAAAAAAAGGCAAAGGCAAGCACATACTGTAACAATAGTGGTTGCAAGGGATGCAGTCAGACTGGGGCTGTGGAGTCTAAGGGGCACAAGAATTTGTGCCGCCCCCGTGTCAGCAACCGAGCTGCTCGGATCTGGATCCGCGGTGGCTCGAGGGGCGTCCGGACCCGGGGGTCGTGCGGCCACTCGAATTAAGGGGATGTTTACAGGGGATAGCGTATTTACAGTTCGTGATGGCACCCGTGGCGTGTGGTAAGGTGGAGAACCACCGCTGAAACTGTGGAGTACCCGGTGGCGATGGAGTGGGCAGCCAGGTGTTTAACCCCTCCACGGGTAGGGGGGAATGCCCCGGGGTTCGGTGATGGTGACAGGGATGTGCCATTGGGGAGGTAAGGGTCACTTGCGTATTCACTCAGTCCAATAACGCTGACACAGACAACTGTAGAAAACCAAAGTTCTGGACACCGCTGCCGCTGAGGGAAAGCACATTTGGGTCCCGTTTCTGCTGGTGTTGCCTGTTGAACTGTGACCTTTCCCTTGGCACCTTGTTTCCTTCTAGTTGGTCCCTGTAGCTTGAAACTAGTCGGGTCCCACTCAGCCAGTGTGGCTAACTGAGGGAGTTTGCTCTCAGGGTTCACGCTTGTGATTTCTTGGACCGTATTTGTTGAAAGTCCTATCCCTCTCGTTGCGCTAGTACCCTGATTTTGGAGCAGGTGAAGAGCGGATCTTAAAGGCTCCGTTCTCATCAGGCGAATTGTCAGGTTGCCTGAAGCTACTCTCTGACCTAGGGTTCACGTACCCCGTCGTGCCCTGGTCCCAGCCCGGTGATGGTACAAGGCCACCGGCTGTCCTCCACGACAATCCGGTGCCCCTTGTGACGATCCCCTGCGACCGGGGGTCCAGCTCCTACCAGGCCCAGACCAATGTCTGCTACCTAGTAGTTCCAAGGAGCCCAGCTCCTGACCTCCTCTCACTCCAACACTACACTTTCCCTTTCTCTGACTGCCTCCTGACACTCCTGACCTCCCCTTAACCAACCTCCCAAGTGGGCGACCCTATTCCACTCAAGCCGTCCACTGGTTTGTCTGGTGGGTGTGGTGCAGAGTGTTCCTAGGATTTTGATTAGCTGGTTTTGGCAACACCTTTGGTTAGGGACCCGTAACGAAGGAGGAGGTGGATATTGCACAGAAGGGCAGATTGCACAATACCCTGTGACAACCCGATAGGCCAGGGCGTCACAGATCTATTTGACCCATAAGAGAAGACCAATACTATTAACACCCATGATAGATGGGGACTGTTGACGATTTTGCCCCAGAGGATACTGGGCCTAAAGGCCACTTTACACGCTGCAATATCGTTACCGATATCACTAGCGTGCGTACCCACCCCCATTGTTTGTGCGACACGGCCAAATCGCTGCCCGTGGCGCACAAAATCGCGCAGACCCGTCACACTACTTACCTGCCTAGCGACGTTGCAGTTACCGGCGAACCGCCTCCTTTCTAAGGGGGCGGTCCGTTTGGCGTCACAGCAACGTCACTAAGCAGCCTCCCAATCAAAGTGGAGGGGCGGAGATGACTGGGATATAACATCCCGCCCACCTCCTTCCTTCCTCATTGCGGGCGGCCGCAGGTAAGGTGAGGTTCCTCGTTCCTGTGGTGTCACACGTAGCGATGTGTGCTGCCGCAGGAACGACGAACAACATCGTCCAAGCAGCAGCAACGATAATCGAGATTAGGGGGGATGTCACCGATGAGCGATTTTGAACGTTTTTGCGACGATTCAAAATCGCTCATAGGTGTCACACACAACGACATCGCTAAAGCGGCCGGATGTGCGTCACAAATCCGTGACCCCAACGAGATCGCTTTAGCAATGTCATAGCGTGTAAAGCGGCCTTAAGGTTCTCAAACAATGATGGGAAAAGAAATAATATTGAGACGTCACCAAGGTAGTTATGCTACAAGGTGGATATTCCTACTCATTGTAAAGGAGAAATAGATAAGCAAGACAACAAAAAACAGTGGCTGCTACAACCCAATGGCTTCTGAGCTTAGAGCTCCCCGAGGGGTATTCTAAATAGTAACTGCTAACGGACTGATGCCACTGCAGTTGTAAAACTTTAACTACAGTTTGCTTGATGTAGAGAATTCTTCAAAAATGTCTACTGATGCAAAAAAGGACGACAAACATCTAAAAGAAGACAAGCTCATACTTCTCATTGAGTTCATTTTTCACTGGTTACTTCAGAAATAAACTTGAAATTCAGTTTCACTTTAGCATTAGACCTTAGCTTGAGCGTGTAGTAGTTGTAAAAAAATACAGACCTGTTGTTTTAAACCAGATTTGTCTCCAGATTTCATAATACAGCTGGATTCATTATTAAAAAGAATCTGTCACCATGTTTTTGCTCCTCATCTGAGAGTAGAAGATGTAGGGACATAGACCCTGATTCCAGCGATGTGTTACTGGACTGTTTGTTGCAGTTTAAATAAAAGATTTACCAGTTATCTGAATCCTGAGCTCTGTGTAATGCCGCCCACACCATTGATTGGCAGCTTTCTGGGTATACTGTGCGTAGGTAGGAAGCTGCCAATCAGTGGAGGTATGGGGAACTACATGCCAACAAGACAAATAGTGATCTAGTGATAATCTTGTGCTGACAAAGCAGAGATTTTATAAAAACAACAGCAAGCAGCCCAATAAGTGACACATTACTGAAATCGGAGTTACAGTCTCTACATTATGCTGCTCTCAGATTTGGTACAAAAACTTGGTCACAAATTCCCTTTAAATTAATCTTTGGTCTGATGTACTGTGAAAACGCAAGTCTGAATGGCTGTTTAATACTCTGACAATTTCCCTTCCAAATTTTAAAATGAACAGTCCGGTCCAACTCATTTTAATTACAGATTTATACAGCCTTTCTGTGATTATTTTTAACAGAAGTACAAAATCCCCATTACGAATAAGAGATATATTTAATCTATGCAGCTTGTATTATTAAATTGGTGAAAGACCCACTTTAGGAACACTCCATGTATACCAATAGCTACGGTAGTTAAAGGGAACCTGTCAGCAGATTTGGCCTTATAATCTGCCGCCGCCAACACTGAGCTCTTGTATACAGCATTCCAGAATGCTGTATATAGGAGCCTAGACTGCTCTGGAGAACGTAAAAAACACTTTTATAATACTCACCTAGGGTGCGGTCCGTTTCTATGGGTGTTGTTGCTCTCTGGTCCGGCACCGCCTCTCTACTGCATTTGCGATCCTCCTTCTTTCCAGATCTCTGTAGAAGACGCGTCCTACATCATGCTCACTAGCCAACACTGCATTCCAGCGCAGGCACACTTTGATTTGCCTGGCTGAAGGCAGATCAAAGTATTATAGTGCGCATGCGTGGGCGGTCTTTCACCTTTCCTCGCACCTGAGCATTACAGTACTTTGACCTGCTCTCAGACAGGCAAATCAAAGTGCGCCTGCGCAGGACCGCAATGCTGACCTGGGTGGAAGATGTAGGACACATCATCCATACAGGGCTTGGTAGAAGAAGGACCGCGACTACTGCAGAAAGGAGGTCTGCCGCCCCCGTGCCAGCAGCCGGGCTGCTCAGATCCGGATCCGCGGTGGCTCGAGGGGTCTCCGGACCCAGTGGTCGTGCGGCCACTCAGAAAAAAGGGGGATATTTACAAGGGGATGGAAAGTTTGTGACGCCACCCACGGTGTGTGGTAATGTGGGAGACCACCGCTGCTTTTGGGGGAGCTCGGTGGCGATGGTGTAGCAGCAGGATGTTTAACCCCTCCATGGGTAGGGGGTTTGTGCCCCGGGGACCGTTTGGTGTTGGCGTTTGGGGTGCTGTAGGGTGGAGGAAAAGGGTCTTTCAGCGTACTCACTCAGTCCAGGAATAATGACACCGACAGCTTGTAAACCAGAATTCTGAGCACCGCTGCAGCCTGGACGGAGCACGCTGGGATCCGTGCCCTTGGTGTTGCTGTTAGTCTGTGGCCTTTTCCGTGGCATCTTCTCACTAGTTTGACCCTTAAGCTTAAAACTCTTCGGGTCCCGCTCACCCATATGGCTAACGGAGTGAGCTTGCTCTCAGGGTTCACATGCAGGATTTCTTTGGACTGTATTTGGGAAAGTCCTATCCCATCGGTGCGCTAGTACCCCGATTTTGGAGCGGGTTGGGGATGAATCATGAAGTCTTCACCCCGTTGGGTAAATTACCAGGACACGTGAAGCTACTTCCCGGCCTAGGGTCCATGTACCCCGTCATGCCCTGGCCCCTGCCCGGTGATGGCTCATGGCCGCCGGCTGTCCTCCTTGGCAGTCCGTGCCCCTTGACACGATCCCCTGCGACCGGAGATCCAGCTCCTACCAGGCCCAGACCAACGTCTGCCACCTAGTAAACTCCAGGAGCCCTGCTCCGGACCAGTGACCTTTCCCTCTCGGTGAGTCACTTTCCACCTCCTACTCCTTTTACTCCTGTTTCACTTCTCTGGTCACTTTCTCACTTCTCCCTACCAACCCCCCATGTGGGCGGCCCTATTCCCTTCAGGTCCCCCAATGGTGTGTCTGGTGGGTTTGGTGTAAAGTGTTCCTAGGATTTTGACTGGCTAAGCTGTTAGCAACACCAAAGGACCAGGATCCGTAACCAAGGAGGGTGGATACCGTGCAGAAGGGCAGATTGCACAATACTCTGTGATGACCTGATAGGCCAGGGTGTCACAGAGGCGCCAGACCGGAGAGAGGACCGTAGAGCAGCGACACCCATTGGACTGGACCCCCCAGATGAGTATTATAAAAGTGCTTTTTACGTTCTACAGCGCGGCTTGGGCTCTTATATACAGTATTCTAGAATAATGCATATAACAGACCACTGGTGGTGACCGCAGCTCATAAGGGAAAATCCTGGTGACCGGTTCCCTTTAAGGTTGGTGCAAATTAATGATGATGTCATATCAGGCCGGCTAGTAAGAAATAAACATGCACTAATGACATGGCACCTACTCTACCAGCAGTGGTTTTCCATCAGCCTTATCCAGACACAGCAGGACAAGAAAGCCATGGAACCCATAGGGTGGAGGGGCGACATGACTAGAGGGAAGGGAAGGAGTGATGGGGTTAATAGGAACAGGAATGTTCGTGTATAGGGCAGAGAAAGGGATTGGTGGGTAGGAGGCGTTTCTCTGGAGGAAGAGGTGGGACAGATGAGGGGTGTAAGTATAGGAAATTTGGCTTACCCCCTCTCTTGATTTCCGGATATGGAGCGATCCAGACGTGCGACAGGATGGCTGCTATCCAGGACCAGCGGATTCAACATGGCAGTGCACGGGCCCCTGGCAGCGCGGTCCCACGTCTTGGCTGCCGGGGGTTAACCCGTTGGCACTTTCCCCTCGCTCCCCTGTCAGCAGCGGGCGGCGTTCCCCCCCCTCCATCATTTTCAGGTACTTGCCGTGTGCGGGGGGAGCACGGAGGTGATGTGAGAGCCCCTTCGGGGACCCTCCGTGGCAGTGACGTGGGCAGCGACGGTACTCAGCTGCTGTTCCGGCCACGGGAGGAATCTCCGTCTGGGCCGCGGCAGCCGGGAGGGGGTCATGGCTAGACTGCGGCCTACTTCCGGTTTCGAGCCGCGGCCTGGATTGCTGGATGCGGCGGCTCCTGAACGGGGAGAGCGCCCAGCGGTGGACGGAGGCCAGCTTTACCCCCCGCGGACGGTGGGTGGGGCCGCGGAGCTGCAGCCAGTGGTGGGTCCGGCACCAGGGCAGGCGAGCTTGGTGCGACGGGTGCCCAGGAGGCGGCGGTATGTGGGGGTGACGGCGGGGACCCTGCGGTCCCTGCCTGGTCACCCAGATCAGGCGGACAGCTCTCGGCAGCGGCGGTCTTCCCCTGGAGGGGGAGGGCCCAGCTTACAGAGGCTTTCGTGGGCCCAGGAGGGCTGGATGCAGCGACTCCTGGCCAGGAGAGCGCCCGGCGAGGACGGAAGCCAGCGTTACCCCCCCGCGGGTAGCGGGGGGGCTGTGGGGCTGCAGCCAGCAGGGGGCCCGGCACCAGGGCAGGTGAGTCTGGTGCGACGGGTGCCCAGGAGGCGTCGGTGAGTGGGGGTGACGGCAGGGGCCCTGCGGTCCCTGCCTGGTCACCCAGATCAGGCGTACAGCTCCCAGCAGCGGCGGTCTCCCCCAGGAGTGGGAGGGCCCGGCGGACGGATGCTTTATGGGCCCAGGAGGGCAGGAGGCAGCGGCGGCTCTAGAGTAGAGTCTGCTGGCAGCAGGTCGGGCCACAGGTACCCCCCCCTTGCAGGCAGCAGGGGGGGGTCGGGCCAGAAGATGATGAGGCCCACAGTGGCAGCCCATGGGACGGTATGGTGTCCAAGGTTGTTGCCGCAGGGCAGAAGATGGAGCCTGGAGGATGATGCACACGCGGCATACTAGGTTTTTTTAGGTTTTTGCACCCAGTTTAGACATAGAATGGAGTTCCAAACGTTATTCCTTATTTACCTGAGCCAGAGGCGGTCGGCTCCAGCGAGAAGGAGGATTGAGCAGTGTCGTTGGAAGACTCAGATGTCCAGATGGCTTGACTTCTACTCCAGTATCCGCCGGGTCGCGGTCGGGTGAGACAGCCGTGGATTCGGCGGGGTTTGGGGCGTACCTGGGGGTTCAAAAAAGGGTAGTGTGGGGGGGCAGCTGCAGATATGGCAGCGCCAAGGGGGTCTGTGATATTGCACCAGGTAAGGGGTCTTCCTGCAAGGGTCGGTTGTATAACATGGTTGCTGGGAGTGCACGTGCGCCACCGGCGGCATGGACGGGAGCGGCGGTGGTAGGCGCAGGTACGGCAGGCAGAGTGAGGGCGCATGAGGCGGCAGGGGAGATTGTTCTGGCAGAGTCTATGGGGGGGCTGTGACAGAGAAAGAGATGTGGAAAGAAGAGGGGGATGAGTTGGTGCGTCTGGATGACAGCGGCAATTGTGAGAGGTATGTGTGCGTCGAAAGCCCGCTGGGGGCTTACCTGTTGGCGGATGTGATGGATAAGATTTGCAGGGGGAGAATGTTGAAATATTCTCTCTGCTGCCCCTGGAACAGTTTCACTTGAATAAGGTCGAGCTAGGTGACTCCAGGAAGGAGGGGGAGGGGATGTGCCGTTATAGGTCATCTTTCGTATATTTGCAACTTGGCGGCGGGCAATTTGCGTTCTTTTGGTGAGTGTATTGGGGAGAAGGAATTGGGAAATTGTTCGGTTATATGGTTCCATTTGGGGGTGTTTGTAGGTCAGTTGGCGGTGTAGCCTGGCTTCTGTATGCCAAGCAATTTTGGCAGGGGAAGGTGTTGGGTACAAGTATGCGGTAAGATCATAAGGGCATATCCTTATGGATGCGGTGATGGCGGCTCCTGGTCAACCCCCCCCCCTCTCCCCCTTTTCGGGAGGCAGCCGGGTGCTTGAGACTTGGAACCTCGGCAAACCGGACGACGGGGGGGGGGGAATTTGTGGGTAGTATAATGACGGGCAGTGCAAATTTGGCACCGCCTGTCGTCTTATGCACAAGTGTTCGAGCTGTGGAAGGGGACATAGTACTTCCCGCGTTGGGAATTCCTGATTAATAATTCCTTATTGGAATTGTCGCTTTGCTAGGGGAGGCCCGGATGTGGTCAGTGGACAGTTGGGTAAGGAAGTGGCTTTAGGCAGGTTGGGTGGGCCATTCGAGGCCCTCCTTGTCATGATTGGGTTTCTCCATTGGGGGTGGTGCCAAAAGGTGCCGAACTTATTTCGGCTTATTCAATTTTATCTTATACGGAGGAGTCATCGGTGTATGCCTGCATTGCTCCAGATTTGTCGACGGTTTATTATTGTGTCGTGGGACGGAGTGTGGGATTTGATGAAGGCGGTGAGCCGTGGAGCATTGATGGCAAAGGCGGCTGTGGAGGCGGCATTTAGGTTGTCATTGGTCCACCCCTGCTAGCCAACATCTCTGGTGTTGCTGTGGGGATGGGAATTATTACATTGTTCGCTGTTGGGCGGTTCCATTTAGTGTTCCTATTTGAGGCGGTTATTTCTTTGTTGAGTGGGTTGTGCATGGTGTGTCCAGGATTACATCGCTCATTCATAATTGGATGATTTGCTTTCGCATCGGGTCGGCGGGTCCGATGTTTCGTGTGGGTTTGTTGTCTCATTGCCGAAGGTGGCGGTTACTCTTTTGGCATCCCGTGGGCGCAGGAGAAGATTGAAGTTCCAGCGTCAGTGATGCGGTTTATGGGGGATAAAGATTGATGTTCTGACTATGGAGCGTAGGCTCCGTGGGTGATAGTGTGGTAGTGCGCCGCTAGAGGCAGTAGATCAGCTAAGGCAGTGCGGTTTAAGGTGGTGCGGTCTTCGCTGGGGCAGTGGAACTGCGGGTGCAGAGTTACGGCATTGGGGAGTGCATTTGCTGGACGGCTCATTTTGTAGGGGGTCACGAGGGAAATCATGGACGATCTAATGGTGTAGGATGTTTTCTTGCGGCTATTCAATAGCTGCGCGTGGTGGCTGGGTAAGGTTGTACCTGATGGAATGTTGCAGCGGTCCTCGGATGCGGCAGGACCAACTGTTTTGGTTTAGCATGGTGGGTATTGCTTCCAATTTGTGGTGGTGGTCGAGTCGTAGGGGTTAGCAGTTTTTGCGAGAGGAAGGTGTGCTGTCAGGGTGTTTATTAGTCGCTGGTGGATTTGATTATTGGTTTGTTGGCTAATTCTGGGCAAAGGGTGGTGTACTTGCGGCATTTGGTTCTCAAATGTATGTGGTATAATAAAAAAAAAAAAAAAATTTAGGTGTGGCACAACCCGTGCCGGGGGTCAACAAAGGGGTAGCTGCTGCTTTGTTTCGTTTCAGCTCCGCAGGTTTCGGGAGTTGAAGCCGGGGGCGGACGAGGTTGGAACGGTGTTTCCGGGGGGCTTGTGGAGTCTGGTGAGGCTGTGTTTTGGGAGCTGGTCAGGAACTCGGTGACTGACGTTACTTGGTGCTGATATATAGAACTGTAAGCGGCATAGATAACGTTGTTTGGGCCAGGTTTAGGGGGGGCCCGGTGGTGTATTTGGTGGTCTTGTTGACAGTGGTGGGTAACGAATTTTTTCGGGTTGGTAGGTCGGCATCGGCAGTGGTCCATGGGATGGTGGCTGTAGTTTTTAGTTGAAGTTTAGGGGTGAGAGGGATGTTTTTGGAGGATTTTCGGGTGCGGCAAGGTCTTGAAGGGTTTTTCGCAAGGGTGTGAAGGAGCCGGATGCAAGGGTCCGATCTCCTTTGTGGTGTTAAAGCATTTTGGGAGTGATTTGTGGTTGTTATGTTCATCTGATGGTGAGCGGGTCTGTGTTTCCTTTTGCCCCAAACAGTTGGTGTTAGCCTTGTAATGGGCGTTCTAAATCGGGGGTTGGTCGGCCCATCTACGGTTAGGGGCAGTGGTTTGATGTTGTAAGTTGGGCCTGCGTTGGGGCAGGGGGTTGAGCGCTGACTTTGTCACGCACAAACAACGGATCAGGCAGGTTGTTAAGGTTGGTGATGTTGTACGCGGTCCTGGGTGCGGAATCATGTCGGGAGGACACCCAGGCCTGTTGTTGTGTCATGTGGAAGGTCCCCCCCCCCCCGTTTTGTTATGGTGCCAGATTTTGGCAGTGCTGGACACTTGCTTGCAAGAGGCGGGGGTGGGCGCCCGGAGTACTACGGGTCGCATTCCTTCTGGATTGGGGCTGCCACGGAGGCCCCTCGGTGTGGTATCGGGAAAGTGTTTGTGAGCTGTATTGGGAGGGAGGAGCCCTCTTGTTTTCATCATTACATTCGGCCTCAGTTGTTATCGTGTTAAGGCCAACGGGGGTGTTTTGAGTCTTTTTGGAAGTGGAACATGTTTGGTTAGCATAACCGGTTGGTGTTTTATCTGTGGGGTTTATAACCTGTGGGTTGGTGGTGCGTGTGTGCCTCATTTGGTTATTCGGGCACTAGTTTGTCGGGGGGTTCGGCGGGCTGAGGCTCGCCCAAATTTTCGCCAGCTGGGTCTGGACGGGGCTGATGGTGCTGGTCCTATATGTGGGAGGCAGCGATTTGGTGGCCCGGGCATCTCAGGAGTTAATTAAGAAGATAAAAAAAAAAAAAATGTATACTTATATTGGTTTGTTGCATCTGTGGAAGATATACCCCGGCTTCACCGTGGGTGGTTTTAATAGTGTGACCAAGTGGACTGGAGGGGGCTCGATCGGTAGCTGCTATCACTCGAGCCTATGGGGTTGTGGCACTGAGTTGGTGTCGCTGATCTGGTAGTTTCGGAGATGCAATGGGGGTGCATTTTAATGATATCGGTGCTGTTTGTGGCGCTGGGATTGCGTGGAGGTGTGGCACAAGATTTGGTGTGTGGCGGGTCCAGGCCACGTAAGGAGTCACGTGCCCTGTCCTGTGGCGGGGGGTAGGTCTGGTCCAGAGGCGGTTGAAGGCAATGGTAACTAGACTGAGGGACACCATCTTGGTATGGTGACTCCGGGTTCCGGGATGTTGCAGACACGGGGTTCTGCAAAGTTGGGGGTATTAATCCGTTGGTGATTAATACCTCATCTCTGGGTCGGTGTGTTGCGGCCAGGGATATTGGTGTGAGACGTTGTTCCTGGACTGGGCCTACTAAGGGTTATATATATTTAATGTATTGATTACTGTGTTACCTATTATTTGTTGGGGTCGCCCGTTGGACGGCGCCCCCTTGTGTTTAGAATGCAAATAATAGGTAATAAAGGCTGCTGTGGCCAATTTGAAGCAAGTCACATGCAGTCCGTGTATTATTTACAGATGGTATTGGTGGTTAACACATACACACAGCACGACTGGAGAATCCTTCCTTAATGGTCATGCCCTATCTGCTACTAGAAAAAAAAAGGGGTTGATTTTTCAATTTTATTTCTCTAGGACACGTCACACAGAATACTTCTGTAATGAGCACACACAGCAACAAACTCAGACTTTCTTTTTAGACTTTAATTTTTTTTGCATATGAGAACAAAACAAACTGTATTTTATCTGGTTTTCATCTGTTTTTAGTCACTTTTTACCATATTACATTTGCATCCTTGTATGTGAAAAAATTTAAAATAAAAATACAAGCTTCTCCTACCCATTAAGCAGTAAATAGTGGACAGCCCTCACACGACACATGGACTGCAAATGCGTTATTTGTTTTTGTTTTTCACACACCCATTGGGCAATTTTGATGCTTTTTTGTGCCAAAAACTGATGTCTACAGCCTTTTTTTGCAGATAGTCTGCAAAAAAAAGGCCATATGATCAGCCCCATAGACTATATATGGCACGTGTTCTACCTGTAAAAACCACAGAGCACTTATATGAAAAACATACATGAGAGCTAATGCAGATATTGTTATTGGGTGAAATACATCAGTTCTAGTTAATTTAGGCTGCAGATTTTCTTCATTGCATGTACATGAGGGTTCATCAAATCTCCTTCACAGTACTAATACTGTAATACTTGCATACAAATCTGAAAATCCACTTCATATACACTCTATAAAAATGTACACTTAATGCGAACCTTTCACCGGATGTATATAATTACCTAACGGTCGGACAGACAGGTTGGATGGGAGTCTTCATTCTCCGGGTCCCGCACCTCCTCTTTCGGCCATCTTTGTCTTCCTTCTGAAAGCTAGTGTGGATGACGCATTCTACAGGTCCTACGCAGGCGCACTTTGATCTGGCAGACAAACAAGAAAGTGCTATGTAAACAATAGGAAATCAATAAATGGTTTCTAAGGGGTACTTCTCACATACCAAGATCGCTGCTGAGTCACAGGTTTTGTGACGTACCAGTGACCTCATCAACGATCTCGCTGTGTGGGACACTAAGCAGCGATGCGGCCCCTGCTGTGAAATCGCTGATCGTTACACACTGTTCTGGTTCATTTTTTGCTCGTTGGTCTCCCGCTGTGCAGCATACACCGCCATGTTTGACGGTGAGAAACTAACGAGCACTGACACTGTGTAAGCTGCGTATGCTGGTAACCAGGGTAAATATCGGGTAACTAAGCAAAGCGCTTTGCTTAGTAACCCGATGTGTACCCTAGCTATGTATACAGGGAGCCAATGCTGGCAGCCTGTAACAGTGTACGCTGGTAAGGTTTGCTTAGGTACCCGATATTTACCTTGGGTACCAAGCACAGCATCGTTACACGAGTCGCTGGTGGCTAGTGGCTGGTCGTTGGTAAGATCTGACTGTTTGACAGCTGACTAGCGACCCTGTAGCGACGTACCAGCGATCCTGACCATGTCGTATCGTGGTCGGAATCGCTGGTACGTCGTTTAGTGAGATGGTAGCCTAAGCAAGATCCCAACTCTTCCACATGTTCAGACAGATATATTCTGCATGCTCTGCTCCTATAGACTCATCCAATATACGGGCAGGAATAGACAAGCATATGGCATCCAATGCAAGAGCATTGTATGCCATATGCAGATGAAACTTGGCTCAGGCTCTGCAGCAAGCGTGCCCTAAATGTCATCTACTGTGATGCAATCCTGCAATCGGATTACAGGTAAAGAGTAGATGAGATTAGTCTCTCCATCTACTCCATTATTTGTCTTTGTGTATATTGGACTGCACTCGGTCATCAGTGCGGTCAGATTTTTCACATGTACCCATAGATTTGTATGGGTGCGAGTGTTGCGAGACTTCTTGACAATCGAAGCATGCTGCAATTTATTCTTCAGTCCGATTTGGCCTTAGAAAAAAAGAAAGATCGGAACTGCCCCATAGAATAACATTGGTCCGAGTGGAATGCGATTTTTTTTTTTTGTCACATTCCACTCATCCAATTTATGCACTCACGTACAAGAGCTCTAAAATGTAAAGATGCAAAAATGTAGGCAAAAATATCCCTGAAAAGAATTGAGTTTCGTATGTTATAAATAACTTCTAATACGGCACAAAACATGTTCATGATCACAGTAGAATCTATTATTCAGTAGAAAGTGATTTCTATCCAATATTCTCACTTTGTTTTATTTGTTTCAATTTTCTTTATTGCTCGAGACCGCTTTAAAGCAATATAAAAATATATTAGTTACTCCATCATCCCATGACTTATGTGCAATTGATCTTAATAGTCTGCATAGAAAGTGCACACGAATAAAAGCAAATTATTTTGGAATAAGAAATTAATGTTTGATAAATGAGAATTTCGAGTGAGTCAATAAATAAATTGCTGAAGTTGCATCATTTCACTGAATTACCAGAGTTTGTCTTGGTAAATGGAAGAGAGGAGACATATTTTCAGACAGATAAAAAGCACCTGTTTTATTGATTAATAAACCCACAATTGGAAAGTCACAATGATTTATGTCTGATTACCACAAACACATAATAAATGGAGAAACACTGGGAAAATATAAACCGTTCATAAATTGTTTATTTCCCCTACCTTTACTAATATCCCGCCATTGCTGATCACAGAAGCTCCCCAATTGCATGGACTAGCATAATGTAATGTGGTGGTGTGCAAAAAATCGGTTCAATCAGGATGGGGTCAGGATCAAGTGCAAACAGGACGGCTAGTACAGACTGGACAAGTTCCAGTTCAAGTGCAGACAGGAAGGCAGGTACAAACGTAATAGGTTCTGGTTTACGTTCTGGTACAGTCAGGATAGACTAGGGTTTAGGCAGGACAGGTTTGGGTGAGAACAAGTAAGATTTTGGCTCAGGCAGGTCAGGTAAAGATCCAGGAGAATACCGTGACACAGGGACCTGACAACTGACTAGTAGGTTTAAGACACACCAGATACTGAAATTGCTCAGGCACCTCCCTATAGGAAAGGATGCCTTAAATAGCAAATACCTCCCAGCCATAGGTTGAGGACACTTCCAAAGCGTACGCATTGTCCGTTTAGGAAGTGTTCTAAGTGCGTGGCCAGGAGACCTGGGAGCCAGAGCAGGGCCAGAGCAAGCACTAGAGGAACTCGTGGGTGGCCCTAGCGATAAGTAAGTTGGCGTCTCTGCCGGGAGGAGATAGAGGGGCAGTGCAGGGAAGCTGACATTACAGCTCAGTGGTACAATAGACAAAAAATACTATGAAGTGCCATGCCACAGATCAAATCAAGCCAATATTTCGGTCCCCTGACCTTGTTCACGGCCAGGGTAAAGGCACAGATATGCGTTTGCTGCTATACATTCCTGTAAGTTCCAGAATGAGAGGGTGGCCACATAACCACAAGCACATGATCTGTATTCTCGCGATCACGTGACAATCAGATTCTCATCTGCTTCTATCAATACAACATTGCACACTGTCAGAATTCACCCATCTGCAATGATATAAAGCAACTGCAGAAATTGAAATCAGTATTGGAAAACCCCTTTCAATAAGATAAGACCTGGCATTGATTTATTACATAATTTGCTTTAAAAGGTTTTTTTCATGAACATTGATACCATAGATGAGTGCCCCCCCCCATTCTTTGTACGCTAGAGGGGAGAGACAAAGAACTGGTCTCGCTTCCTGCTCCATCTATGAGACAAAGGGGTATTCCCATCTCCAAGATCCTATCCCAATATGCAGTAGGTGCATAAATAATAATAATATTATCAAATACCTCCGACTAGAAATGTATGGTTCTCCTGATTCGCTATGTCACTTATATAAATACACATGTATATCAACGTCAGAGGACCGCCCACAACTTTCAAACATTGGCAGGATCCTTAGTTCAAAAACAGTAACAGAATTGAGGATAAAACTTCTGAAATTACATTGTATGTCTCCTTTAGGTGAGTTCTCTACGTTTCATTGCCTATTGTTTGCCTGGTGAGACCATATTGCGCTAATTTCCACAGCTCTATTTTCCAAGGCCACCAAACACATTAGATAGTGGTTGGCTGATTGTTTCGCTGACAGTTATCTCTCTCTCTACTCCTTCATACACAGGAACACTTGAGAGCAGCTGCGCGACTCAACTGACAGGGATTTATCTCCTGGGGAACAAAAAGATCAGTCGTTGGAATTCAACAGACCAGATCATTTTGTCTCCTGACTTCATCTAAGGGGAAAGTCCCATTAATTTTTTTTTTTTTTGCGTATATGAAAGACAGTCAGATTTCTGTTACTATTCCGAATCATCAGTATTTGGTCAGTGTGTCAGTTTGTATTAGAGTTTTATCAGGTTTCCTCATAAGCAAAAATTAAAAAAAAAATTATATAGGTTTTTGAAGCTTTTCATATTAGACAGTCAATGAGAAACAGCACTGTGATGTAATCAGGATGCCATCAGGGTGCTAGGTAGGAACTCATTTGTGCCGGTTGCAACTGCTACGTCGGTCTTGACGGAATGGGGTATGCCACTTAATGAATTTGGAGTGCTTTCATGAACTGGGCTAGAAATGATTCTTCAGTCACACACTAGAGTATAATTTATGCATTTCTGGCATAGAAAACACCAACAGATATGATTAATTGGATGGGGTGCACACCCCGTCCTGCCCCAGCCCTTCTCTAGCTCCATTCATTTTGGCAAAGCTGATCCAAAATGGTGTGAAAATACCAAAAGTTGCTAAATTTTACTTTTCTTGACTGATAGCTTACTAACTGCATAGTAAAGTCAATGAGTTGTCAGTCAAGGTGTGGAAGGTAGGTCAAAGCGGACAATAAAACCAAAGAGGTGCTTTGACACTCCCAGAGCACTTAATACTCATTTGCATATTGATTAAAACAGCAATTTTTGTTTCAAGGAGCAACTGATTGTATCAAAACCGATGTGGATGTTATTAGTTTTCACAGAGCAATATGGTCATATAAACAGTTTGGGTTGGGGTAGTGATAGGATTGTGCTGACAGATTCCCTTTAAAAAATGGCGGTTGTCTCATGGAATAGCTTATTAACATTTTACATCATCAGCTTATTTATTCTCATTTCATGCTTGACCGACAGATTTTACAGGATTTTTCTTTGCCAAAACAGACAAATACTAAATGATCATTTACTGTATATCCTTCATGTGTGCTGTGTAAGTAGCTCTCCTGTGTAAGTTTGTAAATTTGCATCCACCATGGCCATTTTCTGTAAAACATAATGAAAAATAGTTGTGGGTTTCAACGCCTTACATAAACTTTTACTGGTGTAATTAAAGCCTCTTCAAACTTGGCAAATTGTGTATGCAGATTCAATTCTACCAAACAGGTGCACAGTAAATTATCTTACATTTGTGCTTTATAACTTCTCAGCTTCATTGAAAGACAAGAATTCTATCTGGATAGACATGGGAATTAAGTCATGAATTCATTTTGTAGTCATCATGGGCAGTAATTACTCGAGTGCCACTGACAACTGTTTCTCATACACGTGTCTAAAAGGGTGTGAGGATAATGGAGTGCCCGAAATGGAGCGGTGTGATTACCCAGGTCTAGACCAGGATTGCCATTCTGAATTTCTTCTATTGATCACATTGAACACACAAATAAGGCACAGACAACACTTTTATTCTATCAATATGTAAAATGGGAAAAAGCTCATTAGAACATGTGGACAGTCTACTAATGCTGTAAAATAACAAACCAAGCAGTATGTATCTACTGATGCCCTTAACAGTGCTCTCTCTCCACTACTCATAACCCTTGCAGCTCCAATGCTGCCTCTCCACTGTTTGGCTGCTTGGCGCCCTAACAGCTCCAACACTGCCCTTCCACTGCTTGGATGCTCGGAGCCCTTACAGCTCCCATGCTGCCACTCCACTGCTTGGCTGCTCGGTACCCTTATAGCTCTAATGCAGGCTCTCCCTTCTTGGCTGCTCGGCACCCTTACAGCTCCAACGCTGCCCCTCCACTGATTGGCTGCTCAGTGCCCTTACAGCTCCAATGCTGCCTCTTCACTGCTTGGCTGCTCAACGCCCTTACAACTCCAATGCTGCCTCTCCACTGCTTGGCTGCTCAGTGCCCTTACAGCTCCAATGCTGCCTCTCCAATGCTTGGCTGCTCAACGCCCTTACAGCTCCAATGCTGCCTCTCCACTGCTTGGCTGCTCAGTGCCCTTACAGCTCCAATGCTGCCTCTCCAATGCTTGGCTGCTCAGTGGCCTTACAGCTCCAATGCTGCCTCTCCACTGCTTGGCTGCTCAGTGCCCTTACAGCTCCAATGCTGCCTCTCCAATGCTTGGCTGCTCAACGCCCTTACAGCTCCAATGCTGCCTCTCCACTGCTTGGCTGCTCAACGCCCTTACAGCTCCAATGCTGCCTCTCCACTGTTTGGCTGCTCAGCACCCTTGCTGTGCCTGTGCTACTTCTACCTTTCCCTTTCTTATTGCCCTTTCCACTCCAGCAATATCTCACTGCTGCTTGCTTGCCCATTTACCTCTCCAACACTGATGTCACTGTGGAGACACGGGGCTCAGTGGGCGCTCTCGTCCACTAAAACCCGCCGCCTTTAGAAAGACAGCGTGGCTCAGGGCTCATCCCAACTGAACGCCGGCCTCCTTAACCGTAGGCGTAACACTACTCAGACAACACAGGGTGAGGGAACCACAATAATTAGACTTTATTGGATTCCCAAACAATTAACGGCACATAACACAACCAGCAAAACACACAAATGTAACAGGCAACAGAGTCTCACCCTTCCGCTGGCTCACCAGGGATTTAGAATGTCCATGCCTCATAGGTTCCAAGCTGTCTGAGGTCTGCAAAGTCTGTAACAGGTGACTGAACTGTCCCAACCTGAGTGTCCTCCTTAGGTAGTCCTGGTTTGATGTTAAAATCCTGGCAGCCGGAGTCGAAATCCCTAGGCTGTGGATATGGTCTCCAACCGGATCCGGAGTCCCTAGATTGAAGCCATAAGATATCCTGATCCTCTAGTCAGCTCCAAAGAGCTTAGACTGGATCCATCAGCATCCATCAACAACCCCTGGTGGCTTAAAGAAGTCCTTTTTATAGCCACAACCTTCCACTTGGATACACTGCGTCCTCATCGATTGGTTGCACAAGATTGCTTCTCCCATTGGAGGAATTTCAAGCTGCATGGACAATGTTCATTTAAATGATGTGCATAGAAAGACTGAGGGTGTACATGTAAACTGGGAGTCACCGACTAGACAATGGCTACTAAGGTAATTACATTATCAATACACAACTACAATACAATGGTTACTGGAAATGTCTGGAGAACAATACCTCTGGCTTTCAATGGCCAACACAATTACATTGAGTCAACAAGAGTCTTGTAAAAACAATGAGGGACTTCTCCCCCGTCTATAGACAATCTATCATGCTGTCTGGCTGGATTTTAAGAAACTTTAACCCATGAGAGTCCATGTCCTCACATTCCTCCCCCTTCTTAATATTAGCCAGACATGATAGGCTTCCGATCATCCTTCTCCTCTTGACGGCATTGTCCTTTTTAATGGTGAGGTCAGCAACAGAGTCTCGCATCTATTCACCTCCCCCTGATTACCTCCCCCAAGTTGAGCAGCCATATTGTGGACAAGCACTAAGGTGGGGTCCATGAGTTGGGCCTGCACAAATCTCCCACTATCAATCCTCCCCCAGTCAATAGCCACAGTGTGGTTAGGCTTACTCACGGTTCTTGGCTCAGAAGTGGATGATGGAGACCGGGAATGCAAACCATCCCTGGAAAAGATGTTAGAAAGATCCACATCAAGGTCCTGCTTGGCTTGGAGGTGGGTGATGGCTTCTTCAAACTGACTGGATAGTCCTTGTACTAGGTCATTCTCCAAAATGACTGGTGTGAGCAGGTAATTCACAAGCCCCACTTTCACTTCCCTTTGAGTGGTATCCGAAACAACAGGCTTGGTGGGGCCATCTATGAACCCCACTTCAACTTCCTCCTGGCTAGTCCCCGAAACAACAGGTGTGGGGAGGCTGTCCATAAACTCCATATGGACCTCTTCCTGGTCAGACCCCAAAGTAACTGTTGTGGGGACGGTGTCCATAAGCTCCACATCAGCCTTGCTCTGATTAGTCTCCACAATGACAGGTGTGGGGAGGCTGTTCACAAGTCTCACATCAACCTCTCCCTGGTCCTTTCCCGAAATAACTGGTGTGGGGACGGTGTCCATAAGCTCCACATCAGCCTTGCTCTGGTCAGACTCCACAATGACAGGTATAGGGAGGCTGTTCACAATCTCCACCTCGACCTCTCCCTGGTCGGTCCTTAGGTCCACCTGCACACATGCCAGAGGGACGTCTGAGCGCTGGCCCTCAGCCAGGGAGACGGACAATTGGGAATCCGGTAAAGGGTCTTCCGGAGAAACAACAACTGGGCTTACCAGAGTGATGGAAGATCCAATGTCTCGAAGTCCCTGAGCCTGTATATCACCGACCTTGACCGTCTGGATGTGGGGATGGAGGTTGGCTGGTGTACGGTGTCCGGCCTGCTGTAGGGTGTGGACTGGATAAACCACTTCCTCAGCTATTGGTGTTTCTTGGGAGCAGCATTCCCCAGGTCTCGTTGGTTCATCTCGGCACACGTTGACTGGTTGGAGTGGCAGACGGGCTCCAAGCATGCGGCCTCGGTTTTGGAGACAATCCTTATCTATATGTCCATTGCGCCCACATGTATAACAGCGCCATAGATTGGGAGAGTCACAGGCCCTGTCTGTAGTCCTTTGTTTTGGCGCAGCTTCTGCTGGGTAGCGGGACCATCCTTCTCGACCGGCTGGTGTTAGCAGTACTGCAGCTGGAATCCCATAAACATATTCCAGAACATAAGCCCTCTCTTCTATTGAGGATCTAGGCCCCAATGCATCCAACAACGCTGTGGCTTGGGCCATCTTGGACAAAGTTGATTCCCGATTGTAACTAGATCCATGATGTGGCACATAGTCTAAATCCTCTGGGTCAATATCTGCGGGATCCTCATCGTCCTCTGCATCATTCTGGGCATCCCAACGGACTACTTTCCGGATCAAGTCCGACCGAGTCTCAGCGCTCCAGCAGACAATCTCTCGCCTCCGGCACAGATCCTGCAGCATCCATTTACTGCAGCGGTCGTAACTCCTCTCTTGTCCTTGTCCCATGGCTGAGCTGGTGGAGTTGGACATGGCAGCGTCCGAAACCTGAATGCCTCCCCTATGGCCTGCTGGGTATGCTTATGTGCCTCCCTGGTTGTTGAGCCCTGGACGGTGTCCACGAACACCAGTCCGCTGCAGCTCCCCTGGGTAAACCAGGCTGAGTAGTATCCCACTGCTGCCACCAATTGTGGAGACACGGGGCTCAGTGGGCGCTCTCGTCCACTAAAACCCGCCGCCTTTAGAAAGACAGCGTGGCTCAGGGCTCATCCCAACTGAACGCCGGCCTCCTTAACCGTAGGCGTAACACTACTCAGACAACACAGGGTGAGGGAACCACAATAATTAGACTTTATTGGATTCCCAAACAATTAACGGCACATAACACATAACCAGCAAAACACACAAATGTAACAGGCAACAGAGTCTCACCCTTCCGCTGGCTCACCAGGGATTTAGAATGTCCATGCCTCACAGGTTCCAAGCTGTCTGAGGTCTGCAAAGTCTGTAACAGGTGACTGAACTGTCCCAACCTGAGTGTCCTCCTTAGGTAGTCCTGGTTTGATGTTAAAATCCTGGCAGCCGGAGTCGAAATCCCTAGGCTGTGGATATGGTCTCCAACCGGATCCGGAGTCCCTAGATTGAAGCCATAAGATATCCTGATCCTCTAGTCAGCTCCAAAGAGCTTAGACTGGATCCATCAGCATCCATCAACAACCCCTGGTGGCTTAAAGAAGTCCTTTTTATAGCCACAACCTTCCACTTGGATATACTGCGTCCTCATCGATTGGTTGCACAAGATTGCTTCTCCCATTGGAGGAATTTCAAGCTGCATGGACAATGTTCATTTAAATGATGTGCATAGAAAGACTGAGGGTGTACATGTAAACTGGGAGTCACCGACTAGACAATGGCTACTAAGGTAATTACATTATCAATACACAACTACAATACAATGGTTACTGGAAATGTCTGGAGAACAATACCTCTGGCTTTCAATGGCCAACACAATTACATTGAGTCAACAAGAGTCTTGTAAAAACAATGAGGGACTTCTCCCCCGTCTATAGACAATCTATCATGCTGTCTGGCTGGATTTTAAGAAACTTTAACCCATGAGAGTCCATGTCCTCACAGTCACCACTGCTGCCTCGTCAAAAAAAGGTGGTGATTTAGCAATAAGGGCAACATTAGTTTAGGCTAGTCGTAAACATGAGGTAGTTGTCGGCCAAACCCGCTGAATACATTGGGTTCATCTGACATTAGAGTGTAAGCAGTGTTGATCCTATTTTGGCTACAAATTGTTTCCCAAGAAAACTAAAACGTGGCTATGCAGTTTGCAAGGGACCCAGTACACCGAGCATGTGTTGTATCCTCATGGTGTCAATGGTGGTAGTGACCATGCCCAGCACATGCCGCACTGATGCAGTGGTATAGGCCACATGGCTGTGGATGTGTTGGGTTAACACTGGCATTTCGCCAGATTCCAGGATACAGACTTTATGCAGAAAATCATGGAAATTAGATGTATGAGGAGTGCGTCACAGCAAGTCCATCCAGTGTCCAAGCTGATGTGCAACACTAATACTATGCAGTTTCCTTCCACTCTTCTAGGGCCTCAATATCCCATTTTCCACTAACCATCATTATGTGTGGATAGCTAATGTCTCCACCCTCACTATAGGTGACATACTTCCATCCACGAGTACTCCTCCAGCATCCACGACATTTTGTAGAATTAGACTATGTGCTCTGGGGAACCAGTGTATTCCTCCATTACTGTACAATAAGTTTTCTATGTACTGTTCCACATCTTATCAAATTAGTCTGTCTCTTCTGGTCTGCTTGGAACAAAGGGGGTGATGTGAATCTCATTCATGTCACTGTAGACAGGTCGTGCCCTAGTCATCTTTCTACCTCACTACAAACCATTTGGCTTATAACTGGACTATATAGCAAATGCACATATTTAAGTCTCCTTAAAGAGAAGGTTCACTAGTTTTCCGAGCCACATCGATACAATGTTGAGAAACAAGGCTTTCCCAAATACTTTGTGTTGGCAATAGTGCCTGTGAGCGGGGCTATTGCATTCCACTCATCCCCATCATGTGACCCTTAGGCTCTGTGACCTCTGATGTCTGGTGATGTCACATCAAGTTCCAGTAGACCTTACACCACCGAGGCCGGCTCCAGTCTCCGTGTGTGATTGGGCTGTGAGTGAAGTTTCACCACTTATCACATCACAGCATCGCAGCCCAGCATCTCTCTGCTCTCTACTTCACTGCAGAGCACCGCAAGTAGGAGAGATGCTGGGCTGTGACGAGCGGTGAACTTCCACCCACATCCTAGTGACTCATGGAGACTGGGGCCGGCCTCGGTGATGTCAGGTCAACTGGAAGTTGACATGACATCACTGGACATCAGAGGTCATGGAGCCTGGGAGTCACACGATGGGGATGAGCGGACTGCAATAGCGCCGCTCACATACACTATTACCAACACAAGGTATTTAAGAGAAACCTTGTTTCTCAACATTATATCGATGTTGACAATAAAGCTAACTAGTGAACCACCACTTTAATAAAACGAAAACTGCATGGACAATTTTTTTCCCATTGAGAACTATGAAAAGGGTGAACTTGCCCCTATTAAATAGTCAGTTTGCTCCTAATGAAATGCATGTCCAGTATTAAGGGTGGCATTGGACATTCAGGGAGAAAAAGGATTGAGCATATTGAATTCCATAATGTCTGATCATTGTGTTTATGGGAGATAAACCACCATCAGAGGTGTTTGGCACCTGGTGTTTCATCCTGTTCCTCCAACCCCATTCAGAACAAAACAGTCTGAAATCATGTGTGCAGATATACTGTATGGTGACTTCGGATCGAATAGCTGAGCTGCTGACAACTTTTGAAGATTTATGTCTCTTCTAAAACAGGGGCTTATCCAAATTTTGCCTTCATGTTTATCTGTACACCTGAGGCAGAAAGCCATTCATTGAAATCAATCACTCCAATGCTGGAGGAATATCCCAGTAGCGAGATTACAGTGAGCTCACGTTGCTGGGCTTCTCTGTACAAGCTTCAAGGCTATTGCATTGTTAATCCAGCAAGTAAAGGCAATTTGTACTAATGCAGGTCTTATGCTACAAATTAAAGAGAAATGTAATGTGACTATTCACAGTTGTAAATAAGCCGGTGTAATGTACATAATTGAATGTACTACCTCCCGGAAGCCTGCAGGTGCCACTGATGCTTTTGTTGTGTTTGGAAAGATTTGGATGCTATATGAACGCCTTTAGTCCAGACTACAATGAAATCAACTGAAAATCTAATTATATTTAGTACTGAAATGAAAGTATTCGATAATATTTATCAGATTGTGCTCCTTGGAAAAGATCTATTTAATTGATTGTATTGACTATATTTTTTATAGTACACTTTTAAGCTAGTTGTAAATATCTAACGACTGTAGTTAGTATTATGCCCAAAATCACAAGTCATCCCTTATCCACCTGCAGGTGATATGACTGTTGAGACCATCCCATGATCCCGACAATACGGCCCTAGAACTTGGGAACCAGGCTCTGCAGCCCTGTGTTGAGTGGAGAAGAGGTATGCATGCTCGAGCTCTTCTTCATTCACTGTCTACTGGACTGGTGGGGAAAGCGCTGCACTGTTCCTAGCAATTAATGTTGAGTGAATAGTTGACTACTCGTACTCGCTATGCTCTTAGCGAGTACTGTCCACTTCTCGCATATTCGTTACGAGTAGCGGGTGCAATGTGAGTCAATAGGAAATACTCGCTAAGTAGCGAGTAACCTGAATGCCGTACTTTTCGTGCGAGTAGCGAACAGTATGGCTGTCGGGGTTACTCGCTACTTAGCATTCTTATTTTTCTGGATATATAGCTCAATGACTGCTTATTTTTTGCATCTTGAGCTGACGCTTTTAACGGTACCATATTTACACAGATGCTACATTTTAATAATCGCCTGTTATCGCATCTTATACAAAATATGTGGTGACCAAAAACCATAATTTTAGCGTTTGGATTTTTTTTGCCGCTACGCCATTTACCGATTGGATTAACTGAATTTATGTTTTGATATATCGGGCATTTTTGAACTCGGCGATACCAAATATGTGTATTTTTTTATATTTTAAGCTTTTAATTTTCAATTAGGTGAATAGGGGGTGATTAAAACATTTAGGGGTTTTTCTTGTAATTTTTTAAAACTTATTTTTTTTCTTAATTTTACTAGTCCCCCTAGGGGGCTATAAGGAGCAGCAGTCTGATCGCTTCTTCCTTTCTGTAGATCATAGCTGCACAGCTGAGATCTTCAGAAAAGCTGCTTTACTCTCACACACGGCGCTCTCTGGGTGGAAGAGGAAGTGACTTGTGATAGCTACCGGAGTCATCAAATGACCCCGTTCTACAATGACAACCATCAGATGCGCATGATCACATCATGTGACTTCCGATGGCACCAGGTAAGTGAATGCCTACTGCGGCACAATGTTTCATTTCACTGTCACATTTTGACAGCGAGATGCAAGGGGTTAACAGGCACGAGTGGGTCCTGGACCAAATCATGCCTGATAGTCGCACATGTCAGCTGTTCAAACCAGCTAACATGTGCAGGGATTGCTGCCAACTGTCCGTGGCAGCCGGCGGGGATTAACCTGACATTATCCATGATGTACCCAGTATATCATGTGTTATGAAGAGGTTAAATCTCACATAGAACTCTGAACTATGTTAATCAATGATGCAGATCAGATCTGCAAATTTTTTCTCATGTTGATTCCATACAAATCTATGGTGCGAATGAAACATCAGACTGTAGGTGTTGAGATCTTGATGAGATTTGAATCCAGGACTCCAGCATTGCAAGACTGCAGTGCTAACCACTGAGCCACTATAGGTGACATAAAAAATGGGTCCATTTCGTGTAATAAATGTGTCCAGATTCTTCATAACATGTTTTCTATATATTCTGTTCCGGGCTTCTGACAATTAAGAATCTTTACGGGATGTCAGTTTCTCTAGCTATCATAAAGCTAATATTCGGTGAGCTGGTCAAGAATTGAGCCTACCAGTCTTAATCTGCATATAATCACTCATGGCTACTGTTCCTTGCTTCTAGTCAACCCTCTCTGGAAACTAATCACTGTCTACACTGCTCCTCTCGTACTTTTTTATTATTCACAGACTTGTAGCTATACAGTTCATTGCTCTTTACGAGCGCAATATGCCATAAATAAGAACACATTTGCTTTAAACAGGAATGCATCACTAGTTAAGGCTCTGAACAATAGATTTACCAATTTAACATAGAAAAAATTAAATAACAGTCTATATAGAGGTCTGAACCAGATCTTGCATTCATGCGTTCATTGAGGACTTGGAGAGCTCAGTAATTGCCCCACCATTAAGTTTGATATTTACAGTCTCGTTACATACAGATACAGATGGGTCAAAGACAAGTCATTTAAAAATGTTTTAGGTGGGATCAGAGCATCTCCAAAATGACTCCTTATTTGAGGAGTTCCCAGTATGAGGTGGTTAGTATCTAACAAAAGTGGTCTAAAGAAGGTCAACCAGAGACCTGCCTTCAAGGTCATAAATGCCCCAAGGCTCAATGATGCATGGGAGAAGCAAAGTCTCATCCATCTGTTCGTACTGTGCTGTAAAATTATGTCGTAACGGTTTGAGGAACATGAAAAAGAGGTCAAAGTGTTGACAGGCTCTCAAATGGATCGAGCATTGATGGGATTTGCTAGAAAAATAAGTCCAATCCATCTAGGCTAAGTAAAACCTTCCAACTTAATTGACTTCTAGGATCTATTGCTATCATTATGTTGAGATATCACAGAGAGATTGTGGCATCTTTTTCTCAAATTTTCACAGCTGGTTTGAACTTTGAGAACATTAAGGAGGCCAAACGCAATGCTAGGCAGGTGGGGTTTTTTACCTTTAAAGGGAAGGTGCCACATTTTTAATTTTTGAGTTAATAATAGTGATTATGAAATCAATTATTTTTAATAGAAAATTAAATTCATTATTTATTTAGTTTTTATTTAATTCTATTGTTACTCAAACACTGGGGGCTGCCATCTTGGATTTGCTGTGTGTAATGACAGTTGCTCACCTCAAATACAACAGCCCCTTTTCATGAGAAATAGTATTTGGCATCCGACCCCATCTCCAGCACTGTACCTCCTTCTTTCTGTGACCTGGACATGCCCACTAGGCTGTGCATATCACAGCTCTGGGAGGAGACCGCCGCCATGTTTGTGGAGTCCATATCGACTACTGTGTGGCTGTGTGCTCTACTCTCCCTCTGAGTACAGTGGCGGTGATCTGTGGCTGATCCTGCTGTTGTGTTGTGGAAATTGTGCTGCGATCATCGCACGCCAACCCCCTCATCCCCCCGTGCGTGTGCTCACCTCGGGCCTAAGCTCCCCACTATGTGTGCTCATCTTGGGCCTTCACTCCTGGCAGCTCCTCCTCACTGCTGTGGTCACTGACAAGAGGAACAGCTGAGACACCAGATCAGAGGTCTGAGGTGCATGAGGCCGGGACTGGTGATCACAGCGTGACATCTGTAGTGCAGTGCCAGGCTCAGGCTGCAGATCACCTCTCCTCACTGCATGTTACCTTTGACCTCTGCTCCTGGCAGCTTCTCTTGCCATCCTGGTGTCTCGGCAGTTCCTTCTCTCAGCGCTTAGAACACAGTATATAGGGGCACAGGAATATGGAGACACAGGAATATGGGGGCACAGAAATCTTGAGATACAGAAATATCGGTGCTCAGGAATATTGGGACACAGTATATGGGGCACAGGAATATGGTGGCAGAGTATATGTGGCATAGTATACAGTAGAGCACAGTGCACAGTGGACACTATGTTAGCTGTCCATGGTGACACTTTAGACATTAGGATCACTTTGTGGTCACCAACAAAATGGCTCTGCACTGTGATCCTAAACTTAATCTTCCCTTATTATTTTGGAAACACTCAGATAAGGAGGGGGAGGTGACATCACACAAACGAGAGCAGATTCCGCCCACTAGGATTTCAGCAGCTGCTCCCCCTAGCGTTTAAGAGTGGAAAATATCAAACGTTTAAAATTATTTTTTTATATTTTGCTCAATTAAAAACAAATAATAAAATTTAAACAAAACATTAAAACATTAATACTTTACTTATTTCAGTTATTAAAAATGTTTTATTACGCTTTCCCTTTAAGGATAAGTCAATGCTACACATTGACGATCAACTGCTATCTAAAGCCCGCTTTACACACTACAATATATCTTACGATGTGTCGGCGGGGTCACGTCGTAAGTGACACACATCCGGCATCGTAAGGTACATTGTAGTGTATAACAGCTACGTGCGATTGCGAATGAACAGTAAAACGTTCATCGCACGCACGTCGTTCATTCCTCATGAATTGAACGTCAGGTTGTTCATCGTACCTGGGGTAGCACACATCGCGGTGTGTGACACCCCGGGAATGATGAACAGATCTGCTCCCGGCCAGTAATGCGGAAGGAAGGAGGTGGGTGGGATGTTTACGTCCTGCTCATCTCCGCCCCTCCGCTTCTATTCGCTGGCTGCTGCATGACGTCGATGTGACGCCGAACATCCCTCCCACTCCAAGAAGTGGACGTTCGCCGCCCACATCGAGGTCGTATGGACGGGTAAGTACGTGTGACGGGGGTTAACGGCAAAATTGAACGTGCCGCACATATGATGGGGGCGGTTACGATCGCATAAAGATATCGTATGCAGAATCGTAACATGTAAAGCAGGCTTTAGATGTAATATTTGTGTACATCTTCCTAAGGCTAAGTTCCCACATTGTATTTTTTTAAGCATTTTTTTTCTGCATAATTTATGCAAATGAAAAGCTGCCTTTTCCAGTACCAGCAAAATCTATGAGACTCCAGAAGTCTATTTCTGGAAGTCTATTTAGATGATTGGGACAGTGACTTTTTGGAATATTCCACTTTATTTATTGCACATTATCAGCTCAGCCAAGTGCTGAAATAATGATAGGAGCCTCAGAATAGCAAAAAAGAAACATTTATATATTTGTATTAAAGGAAACCTGTTAGGTCCAATATGCACCCAGAACCACGAGCAGTTCTGGATATATGTGCTAATCCCTGCCTAACTGTCCCTGTATACACTAGCATAGATAAAGGGATCTTTAGAAAAAGTATTTATAAAGATCCTTTATGATATGCTAATGTGTGCTGGGAATACTCACACGGGCATTATTTCCTGTGCTCATTCCGCCCTCTTAGCATGTTAGCACACCCACAGGGGAGTGCTAACATGCTAGTCAATGCCTACTGTCCAGCGTTATCATCGGCAGTGACGCGCGTACCTGTATCTGTTGCATCACTTCAGAACGCTGGGCTTATAATAAGTGCGCATGACCAGAAGGCCCGACACTTCTGGTCATGCACACTAGACATCTCTGAAGCCGGGATGCATACACCTAGCTTCATAGTGCTCATGACTGGAAGTGTCGGGCATTCTGATCATGCGCACTGATCCTAAGGCCCCCTTCACACGTCCGTGAAACACGTGCGTGTTTGGCCCGCTTCCGTATGTACCGGAGACACGGCCAAACATGCACCAATGTTAATCTAGGTTTGAGGTCACACGTGCGTTATTTCATAATGTCCGTGTGTCCGTGATCCGTATGTATTTCCGTTTTGCACGGAAGCATGTCCGTTTTCTGCACAGAACATGCACACGCGGACACCATGAAAGTCAATGGTTATGTGCGCACAATACGTGACACGGATGCATCTCTGTATGCTCCGTGTACGTTTTGTGCTTTTTTCTAGCGATGTCGGTCATTCTTTCTTTTCCTGTCTATGTCTGTCAATGTCCCTCAGTCCGTCGGTTGGTCTCTCTGTCTGTTTGTCGGTCTCTTTCTGTCCTGTCTGTCCCTCTCTCGCTGTCTGTCGGTTAGTCTCCCCCTCTCTCATACTTACCATTCCCCGATCACCGGCGCGGCGCTGCACGGCTGTTCTCTAAACTCCGGCGGCTTTTCCTCTTTTGAAAAAGCCGGCCGCTCATTAAACAATCTCGTATTCCCTGCTTTCCCCGCCCACCGGTGCCTATGATTGGTTGCAGTTAGACACGCCCCCACACTGATTGACAGCTGTCTCACTGCAACCAATCACAGCCGCTGGGGGGCGGAACTATACTGTGCAGTGAAAAAAATAAATAAATAATTTAAAAAAAACGGCGTGCGTCCCCCCCCCCATTTTGATACCAGCCAGGGTAAAGTCACACGGCTGAAGGCTGGTATTCTCAGGATGAGGAGCTCCACGTTATGGGGAGCCCCCCAGCCTAACAATATCAGCCAGCAGACGCCCGGAATGGCCGCATACAATAGAGTCGAATGTTCTGGGACTCTACCCGGCTCTTCCCGATTGGCCCTGGTGCATTGGCAATCGGGGTAATAAGGAGTTAAAGGCAGCCCATAGCTGCCAATAAGTCCTAGATTAATCATGTCAGGCGTCTCCCTGAGATACCTTCCATGATTAACCTGTAGTTTACAGTAAATAAACACACACACCCAAACAATCCTTTATTAGTAATAAAAACCCACTAACAAATACCCTCGTTCAACACTTTATTAAGCCCGAAAAACCCCTCCATGTCTGGCGTAATCCACGGACCTCCAGCGTCGCATCCAGCTCTGCTGCATGAAGGTGACAAGAGCTGCTGAAGACACTGCAGCTCCTGTCAGCTCCACGCAGCAACTGAGGTGAGTAGTGCGATCAGCTGAGCTGTCACTGAGGTTACCTGCGGCCACCACTGGATCCAGCGGTGGCCGCGATTAACCTCAGTGACAGCTCAGCTGATCGCGCTATTACCTTCATTAGCTGCCTGCGTGGAGCTGACAGGAGCGGTGGTGTCTTCAGCAGCTCCTGTCACCTTCATGCAGCAGAGCTGGATGCGACGCTGAAGGTCCGTGGATTACGCCAGACATGGAGGGCTTGTTCGGGCTGAATAAATTGGTGACGAGGGAATTTGTTAGTGTTTTTTATTTCTAATAAAGGATTGTTCGGGTGTGTGTGTTTATTTACTGTAACTTACAGGTTAATCATGGAAGGTATCTCGGGGAGACGCCTGACATGATTAATCTAGGACTTATTGGCAGCTATGGGCTGCTATTAACTCCTTATTACCCCGATTGCCAACGCACCAGGGCCAATCAGGAAGAGCCGGGTAGAGTCCCAGAACAGTCGCATCTATTGTATGCGGCCATTTTGGGTGGCTGCTGGCTGATATTGTTAGGCTGGGGGGCTCCCCATAACGTGGAGCTCCCCATCCTGAGAATACCAGCCTTCAGCCGTGTGACTTTACCCTGGCTGGCATCAAAATGGGGGGGACGCACATCGTTTTTTTTTAATGGTTTATTTATTTTTTTCACTGCACAGTATAGTCCCGCCCCCTGGCGGCTGTGATTGGTTGCAGTGAGACAGCTGTCAATCAGCGTGGGGGCGTGTCTAACTGCAACCAATCATAGGCGCCAGTGGGAAACCAGGGAATACGACATTGTTTAATGAGCGGCCGGCTTTTTTAAAAGAGGAAAAGCCGCCGGAGTTTAGAAAACAGCCGTGCAGCGCTGCGCCGGTGATCGGGGAACGGTGAGTATGAGAGAGGGGTACTCCATTCAGTCACTCTGGGGATTAGCGGTCACCGGTGAGTCTGTGACGCCCTGGGCAAGCCAGGGGTCACAGGTCATAACACCACACGCACCCCACATTCCCTGCAGGTACACACTAAGTCAAAACAGAAATCCTAGTTGCCTTCCTCCAGGAGCTGGTGTCCACACCAGGGGGTGGGCCAGGCGGTTGGCTCCGCCCACCAAGGAGTTCACAGCTCTGGAGGCGGGAAAACCAGGCAGTTAAGCTAGGGAAGTCAAGGAGTAAACAGTGAAGTAGAAGGAAGTGGTAAAGGAGCAAGAGAAAGTGACAGCAAGAAGCCTGAAGTTGGTCCGGGTGTGTGCCCCGGACCGAGACAGCAAGGTTGGCAGACGGCGGTGACCGTCTGCAGGCGAGACTGATTGGAGGTTGCCGAAAAGACCGTGGACGGGTGGTGACCCGGCGGTACCGGAGCGGTATACGAAGATTAGTCAGCACCAGGGCAGGGGGCTTTCGGATCCCGTCAAGGCTAGGAGTCGCCATAATTTGCCAAATCCGTCAGTGAAGGGGACGACTGTCTCCCAACAGCCAAGTCCCGTTTGAAGGCAACAGTCCAACCGTTAAGGGGAGACATCGCCACCGCCAAGGCACCAGTTTCCCAGGGCTAGCGCCTGCGGGCAAGAGTGGAGCTCCTCCGGTTCATATCCAAGCTGGGGAGCGGGTTACCGGTGGGAACCCATCGCTACCAAACAACAACACATAGGTGCAGGGAAGAGACCGTCACCGTCAACTGCAGGGGACATCAGCAACGTAACCGTCTGAGGGACCCGTCCAACCAGCCGTTTGTTTACCGAGAACTGTGTCGTGTTTCCTGGCTGAGTGAGTACCTCCGTGCCATGCGGCACAGCGCTGCCCCTGCGCCCCTGCACCTCCACAGGCCCCCTAGCCCGCCTGTCCACCATCCCAACTCCATCACTGGGCCCCGGGATCACCAACCCCTACCCACGGAGGGGCAACACAACAACTGGCTGCTCCATACCATCACTCCCGGGATCCCCAGCCAGAGCAGCGGTGGTGTACACTCAATCACCACAACCGTGGGTGGCGTCACGGACAATAAACGATCCCCACACCCAAACCCCCTTTCACTCACGGGCGAGGAGCGCCGCTAGAGTCCCCGGGATCCGGCCCATCGCTCGAGCCACCGAGCAGCAGCAGGCCGCAGCAGCCGCGGCAGCCGGACCCGAGCAGTGGGAGAGCGCGGCGTCCCCTCCTCCGCCCGCGACAACTTGGCGTCACGAACAGGATCTTACCGCTCTGCCGTCTGGTAGAGGTGCGCCTTGTTACCGCCGGAGGTGTCTGGCCAGAAAATTTCAGAAGCCGCCATCTTTGGCGCGAAGAGTTCCCGCTCGAGCGTCTTCTCGGAAACTCAGAGGAGAGCACAATACCAGCAGATTCAAGAATATGTCGAGAAGAACTTAAGTCGGAGTCGGGAACTGCAGGAGCAGCGCTTTAATCAAAAGGCGTCTACTGGCCTTTTTCAGCCCGGAGATGTCGTACTGAAGCGGAAGAGGAGAACCCACAAGCTGGATGATCAATGGGAACAAAACCCGTACGTCATACAGCCCACAGGATGGGAAGATGGGAAGGCCTACCAAATCAGTCGTGACCAAGGAGGCACTTTGGCCACCGTTTCCCGGGACCATCTGAAAAGGTGCCCACCAGCCTTAAGAGCGGCGGCAGAAGTACCGGTTCCCCTACCAGCAGAGAAGGCGAAAGAGGTGATCCACACTGCGATGGGCGACTTCCCAGCAGACTGGCCTACACAGAACGGCACGGTGATTCTTCCAGTGATACTGTTCCCACAACCCGTGGATGAAGAAGTGATGGGAGAGGTCAACCGTGAGTCAGTGCCAGTGCCCAGGGATGAACCTGTACCCAGCTCCCCTATGCCTCCGCCTGCCCCACACGAAAGCAGGGAGGAGGAACTGATTGTTCCCTCTGCCCCACTGCCTAGCCTTACTTACACTGGACCCCGGAGGTCCACCCGTCCCAACCTAGGTAGACCCCCACTTAGGTACAGGGAGACCGTCCTTTAAAGGGGGGGGAAAGGTGTTTGACTGTGTTTTGTTTAAAAAAGTTTGAAAAGTTTTGAAAGTTTAAAGTGATGATAAGAAATTAAACCGAACAGTCATCTGATTAACCGTGATTGAGAAAACCGTCCGTTGCCGGCACCGTTGTCCCCTTGGGGACCGTTTAAAAAGTTGCATAAGGGACTCCTTATGGACAAGCCCGTGAACTTGCAGGGCAACCACAAACGTTAGTGGGATGTAAATAAAAATCTGTTTGTTGCAGCTACCGTTACCGCCTCCGGAGAGGCAGTTTGGAGGGAGGGCCCGCAGTAGAGCCGGGTGGGGCCCAGCCACCACAGGAACCGGTGGCTACCCTCTGGAGGGGAAGGACAGATCCCGCTCGGGTAACTTGTGCTGGACTGGGGTCAAGGGGTGCTGCCTGGGTTTTAGGGGCAGCATCAGGGCCAGGTTACTTGGGTGGGAGAGAGCGGAGCCGCAACCGTTAAAATGTTTGCAACGTTTAAGTACCGAACCTCCCGATGTGGGATGATGTCATAAGTTGTATTATGTTTACCGTTTTTCTATTTTTCAGAAAACAAAAAGGAAAATAAAACCGGTGTTGGACGGGCAGCCCGAGGACGGTCTGCGTTTTGCTAAGGGGGAATGTGACGCCCTGGGCAAGCCAGGGGTCACAGGTCATAACACCACACGCACTCCACATTCCCTGCAGGTACACACTAAGTCAAAACAGAAATCCTTGTTGCCTTCCTCCAGGAGCTGGTGTCCACACCAGGGGGTGGGCCAGGCGGTTGGCTCCGCCCACCGAGGAGTTCACAGCTCTGGAGGCGGGAAAACCAGGCAGTTAAGCTAGGGAAGTGAAGGAGTAAACAGTGAAGTAGAAGGAAATGGTAAAGGAGCAAGAGAAAGTGACAGCAAGAAGCCTGAAGTTGGTCCGGGTGTGTTCCCCGGACTGAGACAGCAAGGTTGGCAGATGGCGGTGACCGTCTGCAGGCGAGACTGATTGGAGGTTGCCGAAAGGACCGTGGACGGGAGGTGACCCGGCGGTACCGGAGCGGTATACGAAGATTAGTCAGCACCAGGGCAGGGGCCTTTCGGATCCCGGCAAGGCTAGGAGTTGCCATAATTTGCCAAATCCGTCAGTGAAGGGGACGACTGTCTCCCAACAGCCAAGTCCCGTTTGAAGGCAACAGTCCAACCGTTAAGGGGAGACATCGCCACCGCCAAGGCACCAGTTTCCCAGGGCCAGCGCCTGCGGGCAAGAGTGGAGCTCCTCCGGTTCATATCCAAGCTGGGGAGTGGGTTACCGGTGGGAACCCATCGCTACCAAACAACAACACATAGGTGCAAGGAAGAGACCGTCACCGTCAACTGCAGGGGACATCAGCAACGTAACCGTCTGAGGGACCCGTCCAACCAGCCGTTTGTTTACCGAGAACTGTGTCGTGTTTCCTGGCTGAGTGAGTACCTCCGTGCCGTGCGGCACAGCGCTGCCCCTGCGCCCCTGCACCTCCACAGGCCCCCTAGCCCGCCTGTCCACCATCCCAACTCCATCACTGGGCCCCGGGATCACCAACCCCTACCCACGGAGGGGCAACACAACAACTGGCTGCTCCATACCATCACTCCCGGGATCCCCAGCCAGAGCAGCGGTGGTGTACACTCAATCACCACAACCGTGGGTGGCGTCACGGACAATAAACAATCCCCACACCCAAACCCCCTTTCACTCACGGGCGAGGAGCGCCGCTAGAGTCCCCGGGATCCGGCCCATCGCTCGAGCCACCGAGCAGCAGCAGGCCGCAGCAGCCGCGGCAGCCGGACCCGAGCAGTGGGAGAGCGCGGCGTCCCCTCCTCCGCCCGCGACAAGTCCTTCACGGGTGACCGCTAATCAGGACACGACACAGACAGAGCCGCGGTACGACAATGAAGTCGGGTGTAGTTCACCCCAGTTCATTCTCTACACGCGACTCTGTCTGCTGTCAGCGGGTATGTATCTACGACATTGTGCATAAATTCACACGGACAACACATACACATGTCAGTTATTTCTCTCACGCAAAAACGGACAACCAACACACACACGGCTAGCATACGGCATTCACACAAATTGCACACGGACACAAAAAAAAGACACAAAAACGGAAAACGGACCCGAAAAACGGACGTAACACACGTGCGTGTTTTTTCACGGACGTGTGAAGGGGGCCTAAGCCAGTGTTTCCGAGACGGTGCAATGGACACAGATACGAGCATCACTACCGATGATGACGCTGGGCAGTGGGCACTGAATAGCATGTTAGCATACCCACAAGGGCGTGCTAACATGCTAAGTGGGGGAAATGAGTGCAGGAACTAACACCCTTGCGACTAGTCCCTGCGCTTCTTAGCATATCATAAAGGCTCCTTGGAAATACTTTTTCTAAAGATCTCTTTATCTATGCTACTAGATACAGGGACAGTTAGGCATAGACTAGCAATATGCAACCAGAACTGCTCGTGCTTGTGGGTGCATATTGCACCTGACAGGTTCCCTTTAATTGGTTTGGTATTGCACCCTCTTCATTTTAGAATGTACTGTCTCATATACTAATGGTACTAACACACTTAATGATATTCCATTGTTATATGTGATTCTAGAAGTATCCAAAATGGTTTGCTAATTTCTATGCGGCAGTGAGGCTTGCAATTACCATATTACAAATGGCTGCTTTATATTTCTAGACAGTTGCTGGATATCTCCTGCAGCGAAATCCTTACGCAGATTTTAACAAATTCCGGAGAGTGAACACTCTTTTAGGTGTCAGTCTTACCCTATTTACTCTGATGATACATGTCTGCTCCTGCATTAATAACTAATATTCTGACTAACTTAACTAGGGCTTTATAAAGCATCACGTTTAGTTCCAGATGTTTGGGGATCAACTTTCATAAATTTACAAAACTGTTTAGGCAAGAGCAGAAAGAATACTAAATGCCAATAGCTATCATAAAAAAGTGTATAGAAAGATTTCCCTTTCCTTCCGAATATTTGAACTCCCATTTGCAGGCAGAATACATTTAAAGCAAAGTGTGGCGCTAAGTAAACTTTAAAGAGAGACTAAAAAGCCAAAATATTGTAATAGTAAAATGTTCACATCAATTTATAAGGTGACCTATGGGAAGTTGCAGCACTGATCTCTATAGCCTCTATGGGCATTGCTAGGGTCTTAAAGAGGACCAACCACCAGGATTTTCATATATAAACTAAAGCCAGCGGTATACTGGCGCTATCATGCTGAGTCTAAACATACCTTTAGTTTTGAGATCAAATGTATACTTTCTGATATATAGGCAAGTAAAGTTTGTGAAATACGCTATTACTTAATTGATAGTTTCTGCAGAATATCTAATATGTGTGTCGGTTTTGCTAGTTATTCCTGCCCCTGACTGCCTGCCTGTCTTCTCCCCTGTCTCTGTCATTACAGGGGAAGAAAGGAGGGAGGATAGATAGTGGGATGAAGGATAGGCAGGCAGTCGGGTGTGGGAATAACTAGCAAAACCTGACCCACCTATTAGATATTCTGTAGCTGCTATCAATCAAGTAACAGTGTATTTCACAAACTTTACTTGCCTATATTTCAGAAAGTATACATCCGATCTCACAACTAATGCTATGTTTAGAATCAGCATGATAGTGCTAGTATAGTGTTGGCTTTAATTTATATAGGAAAATTCTGGTGGTTGGTTCTCTTTAAGGCCCCCTTCACACATACGTGCCTCCGGTACGTGTTTGGCAGTTTTCTCACGTACCGGAGACACGTACACACGTAGACCAAGGTATTCTAATGGATTTGGATACACGTAAATATTTTCGCACAGAACGTGTGTCCGTTTCATACTTACATGTATCCGTGTGTCCCAAACTCTGACATGTCCGTTTTTTTCTGGCATCACGGGTGTCACACGGAACGCAAACGTGTCACACGTAACACACACGGACCAAACGGATGTGTTTCGTGTGACACGCACCGGAGAAAAGACATGTGTCAGCGAGAAAAAAAACAAAACATTACTCACCTCCAGCCCTCCTGTCTCTGCCGCTGCTGTCACTTGCTGCCGACCGCCGCTCATTATGCTCATTGAATATTCACTTCACTGCGGCCGGAAGCAACAGCAGCAGGGAGTCGGCAGGACCAGAGACCGAAGTTCAGCACCACGGACAGCAACGCCAGGGACAGGTAGAAAGTTCCTGTTCTCCGTGTATTATCACGGATAACACACGGAGAACAAACGTGGGCCATAAACACTGCTCACGGAAGGCAAAATGCACCTCTGACACGTCCGTGAAAAACTTGCGTGGTTTTTCACGGACGTGTGAAAGGGGCCTAAGAGAATAGGACCACTAGCTCCCAGGCATGGGTGTGCTATGCTTTGAATGATGAGCCGTTCCAAGCGTTCTCCATACTTTCTTTCCATCATTCTGGTTAAGGTGGATGTTTTTTCATCTGTCCAAAGAATGCGTTTCCAGAACTGGGCAGGCTTCTTGTGTGTGTTTTTTTGGCAAAACCTAATCTGGCCTTTCTCTATTTATGGCTGATTAATGGTTTTGCACCTTGTGGTGAACCCTCTGTATTTGCTCTCATGAAGTCTTCTATTTATGGTAGACTTAGACACTGAAACACCTTCCTCGAGAGTGTTCTTCACTTGGGTGGATGCTGTGAAGGGGTTTATCTTCACCGTGAAAAGGATTCTGTGATGATCCACTACTGTTCTCTTTTGTGGACGTCCAGGCCTCTTTGAGTTTCCAAGCTTACCAGTGCACTCTTTTTTTGCAGAATGAGACAAACTGTTGATCTGGGCACTCCTAACATTTCTGCTGCCTCTCTGATGGATTACTTTTTTTTCTTCAGTCTAACCATGGTCTTATGTAAAAGTAGCAACAAATCCAGCGCCCCATTTCTGTATCCACTCTGTGTTCAGAGCTTGGACAAAAGCCCTGCCACGACCTGTGAATCGAAAAAGTAACACAGGAAAGTCCAGCTCAAATGAACAGTTTCTTCTTTATTTTTTCAGAATTTCAAGTATATGGAACATCAAAATTTTCATGAGAAAGCGGCTATAATGGCATATGCATCAACGCGATTCTAGTGTGTTTCCACCCTTATTCATGATGAAGAAATCAAGAAGAATCTGTTCATTTGAGCTGTATTTGTGTTACTAATGATGGTCTATTTTGCTTCCTTTGAGAGCTCCTTTGACCGCATGTTGTGGGTTCACAGCAACAGCGTCCATATGCAAAATTCGACATCTGGAATCAGCTCCAGACCTTTTATCTCCTTAATTGATGATGGATTTATGAGGGAATAGACCAATGTAGCCCATTACAGAGCTTTTGAGATAATTATCCAGTTACTTTTTGTTTCTTGAAAAAGAGGCAGCTATAAGAGCTGTAATTCGTAAACCCTTCTGCCAATTAGGATGTGATTACCCTCAAATTAAAGGTGAAAGTCTGCACTTTATGGTCATATTAATTATATCACTGTATTTTTAATATGTTTCGTTAAACAGATAAAATGTCAGAACTTGTTTCACTTCCCATATACAATGGGTATGTAAAGTATTCAGACCCCTTTAAATTTTTCACTCTTTGTTTCATTGCAACCATTTGGTAAATTAAAAAAAAAATATTATTTTCTCATTAATCTACACTCTGCACCCAATCTTGACAGAAAAAAAACCAGAAATGTAGACATTTTTGCAAATTTATTAAACAAGAAAAACTGAAATGTCACATGGTCATAAATATTCACACCCTTTGCTTAGTATTGAGTAGAAGCACCCTTTTGAGCTAGTGCAACCATGAGTCTTCTTGGGAATGATGCAACAAGTTCTTCACACCTGGATTTGGGGAGCATCTGCCATTCTTCCTTGCAGATCCTCTCCAGTTCCATCAGGTTGAATGGTGAATGTTGCTGGACAGTCATTTTCAGGTCTGTCCACAGATGCTCAATTAGGTTTAGGTCAGGGCTCTAGCTAGGCCAGACAAGAATGGAGTTGTTCTGAAGCCACTCCATTGTTATTTTAGCTGTGTGCTTAGGGTCATTGTCTTGTTGGAAGGTGAACCTTCGGCCAAGTCTGAGGTCCAGAGCAATCTGGAAGAGGTTTTTTTCCAGGATATCTCTGTACTTGGTCGCATTAATCTTTTCTTCAATTGCAACCAGTCGTCCTGTTCCTGCAGCTGAAAAATACCCCAATAGCATGATGCTGCCACCACCATGTTTCACTATTGGGATTATATTGGGCAGGTGATGATCAGTGCCTGGTTTTCTCCACACATACTGCTTAGAATTATCACCAAAAAGTTCTATCTTCATATCATCAGACCAGAGAATCTTATTTCTCATAGTCTGGAAGTCCTTCATGTGTTTTTTTGCAAACTCTATGAGGGCTTTCATATGTCTTGCACAGAGGAGAGGCCACTCTGCCATAAAGTCCCGACTGGTGGAGGGCTGCAGTGATAGTTGATTTTGTGGAACTTTCTCCCATCTCCCTACTGCATCTCTGGAGCTCAGCCACAGTGATCTTGGGGTTCTTCTTTACCTTTCTCACCAAGGCTCTTCTCTAATGTTTGCTCAGTTTGGCTGGACAGCCCGGTCTAGGAAGAGTTCTGGTGGTCCCAAACATCCTCCATTTAAGGATTATGGAGGCCACTATGCTCTTAGGAACCTTGAGAACTGCAGAAATTCATTTGTAACCTTGGCCAGATCTGTGCCTTGCCACAATTCTGTCTCTGAGGTCCTTGAACAGTTCCTTTGACCTCATAATTCTCATGACATGCACTGTGGGCTGTGAGGTCTTATATAGACCTAATTGTAATTGTTAAATGTCTGAATCTTAATTAAATTTGAAAGGAAGAAGTTTATTGTTTAGAGCACTGCTTTGTCTGGTAAAGGTATACAAGTATCTACAGCCACATTACCTATAGGACCTACCTCTTTGAATCAATCATAGAATTATATGTTAATTATATTTTGATATTTGTGGCAGGGATTTTCTTTTAGTAAGTTACTGATAATCGTGAAAGGTAAACAGTCCGCCAATCACGAAGTGATCAGTCATCAACATTCTCAATTCTGAGGTAAAATCTGTATTCAGTGAAGACTTTCCCATTACTGAGATAGGAGATGGTAGCTGTTACTGATGAGATTCTGTCTTTACTGAATACAGATTTTACCTTAGAATTGAGAATTTTGATAATGACTGATCAATTCTGGCAGAGAAAGAATCAAATGTGTCTGATAAGATATATTACAGAGTTGCTTATTTTCATGTGTACTATTAATTATTAAATAAAAATTAAAATGACGGTTACGCCAAAAAAAAATTACAGGCTATGCACACAAAACAATGTATTAATTATCTGTTACTGATCATTTTGTGTACATCGTAAGCATGGTCAGCCTGTTTAAACTGGCTATAATACAGCCGCCTAGCAACAAACATGTTGCCTATCGGCAATTTATTAATACCGCATGTTGTGCAATGTATATGAGTCCTTAAAATGCAGCTGTACTTAATCTTATTTAGTATATTCCTGTTAGCTTCTGCACTTGTTTATGTGGCGCCAATGAGGCTTTAGTCGCCACAGGGTACTGCATCTCATTTAAGTAGCAGTATTCCAACCGGGTAAGGAGGAGGTTATTCACTGGTGTTTATCACATTCACACAACACACATAGTTTAAGTGCTTTCCCAGCTTAGAAGCCCGCCACTGGGACTTTCCTGGTTGCTAGGACAACAACCTAGTTGGCAGGGCAGCACTGGGGAAGTAAGGGGACACACAGACATTCACCTCAGAACAGTCACAGACAGGAAAGATGTGAGATGCAGGAGAACTTGGTTGCTGAGGTCTGAGCTTAGAGCTCCTTCGGGACTGGAGCAGACGGGGTGCAGTGCCCCAGGTTAGAGGCACCTATATGGCATTTTAACAAATCTGCTGGGTGAGGAGATTCCAGGTTTCCTTCACTCATCTCAAGTGCCCGGGACACAGCAGCAAAGAGAGCCAGGAGCCGGGACCACGATCCGGTCCAACGAAGGACTCGCGCTGCCTGCTAAATGGGACCAGACTTAAACACAGATCAGGAGTCCCTATAGAGCTTTATGTCACAGGGATTCACCAAACAGCGCAAGGAGGAAAGGTCTCACAGTTCACAACCCCAGTGATGGCCTTCAAACTATTCGGGATTGACCAGAATCCATCACAGTGAGGACTGGCACTCCAAGGGTGACACAAAAGTGAGTAAAGAGAACTTTGACCGCATCCTCTGTGTCGTCCCCTTCATTGCCGGCGCCATCACCCCAGAGCTATCAGCATCCGAGAGACTACCACCACCACCATCCTCCCTGGGGCATAGCTCTGTGGAGAGCTGAACCATCCAAGCTGCGTTGTCATCTGCCCCAGCAGAGAAGTCCCGCAGTGGCAGCTAATACTGGACGCACACCACAGGTGGCGTCACGAACCACTACCCCATCATCCCCATTCCCAGACTTTTATTGACACCCGAGGTTAGAGAACCGGGCAAGGCCACCGCGGCATCACAGGAGAAGCACCGTGGCCCAGTGGACGTGTCATTTATATCTCTTCAGATACAGGATTGGTCAATCATGCAAGTTTAGATGTTTTGCTGAGCTGCATTGAATCTGATTGACCAAACCATCACAGTAGCTCAAGCCTAGAGTCTTTCAAACTTCAAAGGACACTTTTGATTAATTCCTTTAGAAAGAATCTCAACAGGTTTTTGATACCTCATCTGAGAGCAGCATAATGTAAGAAAAGAGACCCTAATTTCATTGATGTATCACTTAGTTTACTGGGTACAGCAGTTGTGAAACAGTTTTTAGATGGTGCATGTAGCAGAGCTCAGAAAGCTAACACCCCCACACCACAGCTTCCTGTGTACATTTTATATTGACAGTGAGCTCCTTATCAGAGAAGGGGATGTGTTCAGACTAGCAGGTGCGTGAGCTGTAGTTCGGCTGTGATAAGCACCTGGTGATAAAAAAATCATTATAAGTAAACAGCAACACACAGCCTAATAAGTGACACATCGCTGAAATCTGTGTTTCAGTCTATTCACCTGCTATCTTCAAATTATATAGCAAAAACTATTGACATATTCCCTTTAAGAGTAAAAGTTACTGAACAATGTAAAATACATCCTTTTCCTCTGTGTGCAAAAGAATGTACAGTGAAACATCTTCCAAAAACTACCTTTTTGAGAAGACATTTATCCAGACAAGTGTCATGGTTCTTACTCATGGCGCTCTGCTGCCCAGCAGAGCCGATGCTCCATTTTGTATTTTGCCGATGGACTGGTGGTTTCAGATCTCGTGGCCTGCGCTGCTGTTTCCAGGTACCTCATTCTGGGTGATTGCTCTGCTTCATTATGGAGCAATCTCGCCCGGAACATCGCCAGTCGAAGTTTCTGCTCTGCAGTGAGTGCTCTGGTTCCTGTAAGTGTCTTGTTCCGATCTTGTCTCTCTACCTCTGACCCTAATGACCCTTTTCCACCCATCCCCCAGACACTGAGATTATAACCAGGCTCTTGATCCCCAGCTTGTTTCCTGACCTCGGATCCGTTTTTCCCCTGGTACCTGATGTGACTTCCTGGCTTCTGACCCCCGACTTGATCCCTTACCTCGGCTCTGCTTTCTCCTGTGTACCTTTGTGACTTCCTGGCTTCTGACCTCCGGCTTGTTTGACTACCCCTTCCACTAGTGGTGCTGGGTGACATCTAGTGGTTGATCATCACAACAAGATTTCCTCTGACATTTCCATTTCTGTCTTCTTCTTTGAGTGGTCATCTCACTGATTGGGATGTTCATCTCAGTAGTTTCCATGTATATTATAGTTATTTTGATTAGAACCCAAAAAAATAATGTCAGATCCACTTTAAATTTCAGAATACTTCTTTAAGATTCTGAACCTTCAGTCACAAAGATGTAAGGCAAACATCAAAGGTTGATGAGGGCCAGAAAATTGCCTATACGCTTTTAGCAAAACACATCATTTGTCTTCGTTCCTCTATTTCATAATGCAGTTCATTGGAGGAGTCGGTCTGACAAATTAGTATGTTGATACAATCCGTATCATTAATAAAACATTCAGTTCCCTGTTTTAGATTTTGTAAATGTCTTTCCTATGCTTCAGAGAGTTTTAATCCTATTCATTTGGATGGACTCTCAGTTCCCATTGCTATTTTCTTTCCCTAGAACTTGTGTTTAAAGCATATTGAGTAGTTGGCTTAATGAGGTTCAGTAAGTTGTACCAGAACTGAGGTTCTGGAGGTCAGCTGTCTTGATAACTTTATCTTTGTGTAAAGAAATTTATCTCTAGACATTACACCTTTCCCAGGTGCCAGACTGTAGATACTGTTACATCATTCACACAAAGTTTATTTCAGTCATCAGTTCAATAGCTTAACATCATTTACATGTGACATGTATAGACACTTACATTAGTGACTCTGCTATTGTTAAGCTTAATTATCCAACAACAGCATAACTCACAGTGAAAAATTAACCCAAAAGTTTATCCTTAATTGTAAAAAAGGATCTACTACATGTCCAAAAGCTGCCCCATAATCAATAATGTGGCGCTGAGCTGCAGTTCCGACCAGATACACTGGATACTTGCTCCTTAAACTTTGGCATTGGTCTACTCTTCTCTTTGTCTTCCCGCACTGACTGCAGGAGAGCGAGGGAGACAGGGAGCTCCTATACTGTGCCTCACGCTAGGGGACCCAAGGCTATTCCTAACCTTTGGATTACCCCTGATGGTGGTGATGCTGGAGTCCAGTGCCTTACTATTTTCCTGGCCAAAAACAAATCTGTTCTCCCCCTATCCAGGGAAATAAGGGCCAGAAGTGAGATGTTAACAGAGATAAAAACAGACAGAGAAAAATCAAAACTCAGACACACTGCAAACTAACAGCAACAAACTGTAGGAGACTAAGGAGAAAAGCAAGAGAAGGAAGGCAGGAACAAAAGGGCAACAAGGGTTAACACCACAACCACTCACAGCAATAAAGTTCGACAATCACCAGTAAAGGGTATTTCACACACAGCGAGATTGCTACTGAGATCGCTGCTGAGTCACGGTTTTTGTGACGCAGCAGTGATGCCATTAGCGATCTCGCTGTGTGTGACACTGAGCAGCGATCTGGCCCCTGCTGTGAGATCGCTGCTCGTTACACACAGCCCTGGTTCATTTTTTTATTGTTGCTCTCCTGCTGATAAGCACACATCGCTGTGTGTGACAGCGAGAGAGCAACAATCCTGAATGTACAGGGAGCAGGAGCCGGCGTCTGACAGCCTGCGGTAAGCTGTAACCAAGGTAAACATCGGGTAACCAAGGTGGTTACCCGATATTTACCTTCGTTACCAGCCTCTGCAGCTCTCACGCTGCCAGTGCCAGCTCCTGCTCCCTGCACACGCTAAGTTAAGCGATGTGCGCTGGTAACTAAGGTAAACATCGGGTAACCATACCCGATGTTTACCTTAGTTACCAGTGTCCGCAGCTTCCAGCGCCGGCTCCGTGCAAGCGCAGCGTCGCTTGCAGGTCGCTGCTGGCTGGGGGCTGGTCACTGGTGAGATCTGCCTGTTTGACAGCTCACCAGCGACCATGTAGCGATGCAGCAGCGATCCTGACCAGGTCAGATCGCTGGTGGGATCGCTGCTGCGTCGCTAAAGTGTGACGGTACCCTAAGTCTGGCTCACAACACCTCTCCAGACCAGTATAGAGAAGCTATAGCTGGCTTTAACAGAAGAGTCCAGCCAGTATATCTAGGCGGGGAATAAATTTGACTGACTCCCCCACCGTATGTGATCAAAGGAGACAAGCAGCCCAGCAGAGATTAACTCTTGTTAGCATGCCTATGAACAACCAGTCTGTGGGTTGACACCCAAGTTTGCCTGCGCTGATCAAAGACATCAGAGAAGTTAGCAGGCAGAATGTCAGAATTTGTAGTCTTCACAGATCTTGACACTACCATAACAGTTGGTGATGTTAGTAAAAACCTTCTTGGCACAATCTGAGGCCATGCAAAAAGAAGACTGGACCTGGAGCTTAAGGCTTTGTGCACACACTGCGTTTTTTTGACGCTGTGTTTTTGTGCGTTTGTTAGCGCTAAAGACGCACAGAAACGCAGCGTCTTTAAAAAACGCATGAAAAAAACGCATGCGTTTTTATCGCGTTTTGGTGCGTTTTTGGCTGCGTTTTGCTGCGTTTTTGCTCACTGCGTTTTTCAGCGTTTTTTTTATCAGTGAACATTGCCATTAAAGATTGTTGAAAAAAAAAAAAAGGTCTGATGTCATTTCCTTCTTCCATATGTTCTTCATTCTCCACTAGTGTATGCAGGAGAACAGACAGCTGCAGAACTACAAGGCTCTTAATGCTCCATCCAGGACTGTATGCTGGAGGGAGAGTCAGGGGGAGCAGACCTACAAGGCTCAGCATACTCCATCCACTAGTGGATGCAGGAGAGCAGACAGCAGCTGCAGAACTACAAGGCTCAGCATCCTCCATCCAATAGTGTATGCAGGAGAGCAGACAGCAGCTGTCGAACTACAAGGCTCAGCATCCTCCTTCCAGGACTGTATGCAGGATTTCTTTGCCCCCCAAACAAAAAAAATTACGTGGGCTTCGCCATATTTTTTGGCTGCCCCCAACCCCCAGCTGCCTATTTGTACCCGGCTGGGAACCAAACATATAGGGAAGCCCTTTTTTTTATTATTTCATGAATTTCATGAAATAATAAAAAAAAAATGACGTGGGCTTCCCCAATTTTTGAGTCCAGCCAGGTACAACTAGGCAGCTGGAGATTAGAATCCACAGTGCAGGGTGCCCAAGCTTTCTGGGCACCCCCGCTGCGAATTGCAGTCCGCAGCCACCCCAGAAAATGGCGCTTTCATAGAAGAGCCATCTTCTGGCGCTGTATCCAACTCTTCCAGCTGCCCTGGTGACAGATGGCTCACTGGGTAATAATGGGGTTAGGGCTAGCTGTATATTATCAGCTGGCCCTAAGCCCGAAATTCATGGTGTCATGCCAATATTAGACATGGCCACCATGAATTTCTAGTAAAGATAAAAAAAAAAAAACACAACACACAGAAAAATATTTTTATTAGAAATAAAACACAACACAATTAGTGACTCCATCTTTATTGAAATAAAGAACCCCCCTCCGCAGTAATCTTGGGTAAAGGGTCCCACGCCATCTAATCCGGATCCAATATTATCTGATCGGTTTGCTGGAAGTCAAAGCGATCAGATGTTGTGTCAGGTTCTAGGATGTGAATCACATCACACAGCAGCTGATTGTATAAAAGCCGTTTATACAATCAGATTATGCATCAGTGCAAAAAAAAAAGAAAAAAATACTCACTTATGTGCTGATTACCGGCAGCTCCTGGAGCGGAGTTTGATCCAGTCCGATCGCTGCAGGAGCTGCCGGTAATCAGGGATGAAGTCTCCTGATGGCATCCGCTGACAGGTTAAGCCAGCCGGGCGCCGGCGTCACTGCGAAACGTACGATCAGCTGATGCGTCAGGTGACTGCATCAGGTGATCCATTGCCAGGTCCTGCAGCTATCGGAGGTGTCCCGGCCGTCTGCACACAGCCGGAGCGGCGGTACCGGGAGAGGAGCTGGGAGTGGACATGGCACCGGGATTCTGCAGACAGGTGAGCATGACATTTTTTTTTTCTACTGTTCACTTTTGTTTTCGCAGCTGCCTCCACCTCCCGCCCAGACATGACAGGACTGGAGGTGGACGCAGCGGTGATGGTACTGGGAGGATTCATGCTTCTGTATTTACTGACAGAAGGAATCCTCTTCCTGTACATGTCACTTTACTGCCCACCCCTTGCGTTTATAGCTGCGTTTTCAGTCATAGCAACGCACTAAAACGCAGCTATATTTGCATTTTGCTGTTTTCATTGCGTTTTTGAACGTCTCATTGAACTCAATGGGTGGAAAACGCAGTGAAAAACGCAAAAATAATTGACAAGCTGCGCGTTTGTGGGCACCACAAAAACGCAGCTAAAAAAAATGCTGTGTGCAGACAGCAAAAATGAAAACTCATAGACTTTGCTGGGGAAGCAAAGTCATGCAGTTTTCTGAGCAAAAACGCACCCGAAAAACGCGCAAAAACGCCGCAAAAAATGCACTGTGTGAACTTACCCTAAGTTGCAAGCAAAATGTCCTAGGGCATCAGCAGTGGCAATGACAGCTGAGTCTGATATTGTATCCGTTTTTTTAACCTTTTCCGGACCATATAAATGCAGTAAAACGACCATTTAGAAGCAAATTCTTAAAAAATTCACATTTGCTTGAAACTATACATTTTGGAAAATTTTACACTAATTTAATCAATTTGGAATCAATACCCTCATCTTTAACTTTGGCCTCAGATTGAAGGTAGTCAATGGGACTTTAGAAGGTTTCAATCTGTCAAAAGTAACATGGCAGAGATTTCTACTGTACTCATTTTTATGCAATGTGACAATCTAACTTCTGGAATTCATGACTTAGGAAAGTCTGACTGATGGCCTTACCTGTCGTACTGACCCTGACCCCGAAGACCCCTTTCCCAACTTCTTAAAGGGAACCTGTCACCTAGAATATGCGTTCTGACCTATCAGCAGACGCATGTGTGCCCTAATTACACCTCCCTACCAATCCCTGTGCTGTAAAATTGTATAATATGAAAGTAATAAAAAACGTTTATTACCTTCATATTTTGTATGTAAATAGCAGGGAATGTGGTCACAGGGACGGCGTCTTGCCCTATCGACGTCTGCATATTTCCGTGGTATCACGCCTCTGCGGGCATGATACCATGGAGCGACGTCCCTGTCGCTCATTCTATTCCATTCTATTCTAGGTGACAGGTTCCCTTCAACCTAAAATAAAACACAATGACTGCGTGACATTGGATGTGAAAGGCCACAGCAGCCCCGTTTATTATCACCAAAATAATCAATAACATTTTATCCATAAACATAGTAATAACTCCATAAAACATAACCACCAGCAAAGGAGGGGGAGTAATTGAAGAGTTCCGTTGTACATGATTGCAACACCAGCTCCACCATGTGCCCTTAGCCACACCACAGCAGCTCGAGGACACCCAGCCAAGTGTTGCCCGACCCAGCCCAGCAGGGACCCACATTAACATGTCCTGCTGTGTACCAGCACAACAGGGACCCACCTTAACCAAGTGTACCATTGCACCACTAGGGGTAACCCGTTCCAGCACTGGTCCCCCCCCCCTGCTCTTTGTGCAATCCACCAACTTCAAATACCTCCCTCATTTCCACCGACTGCTGCACACAAGGTCAAATCCTCTTCTTCTCTCCACATTAATCTCTAGAAGTCTCGAAAATAGGGCGGATAGGTGGGATGATTCCAGACATCTTCCAGGTGCCGAATGACCACCCCCCCATAGTCTTAACCTATATATACTGCCCCACACTGACCTACTCCTGACCAATCACATGTCCCTACAACTCTTATAACCCCACCTTCCGATTTCCCACACAAAATAGATCACCACTTAACCCTTTGCTATACCTTCTGGCCTAGCATCCCTCCTTAGTCCTGTTGCCCTTCCTTGAGCCCCTTTAGGGCAGCAGTCCGGGCTGTCTTTTCTTCACGTAAATATATTAAAATAATTTATTCATCATTTACAGTATGTCTCTAGAAGTTTACTACTTTCCTGCCTCTTGCTTGCCAGCTGGCAGTGTGATTGACAATTTGAACCAGCTGAATGCGAACAGATGTGTTCTCTGATGCTGCAAGCAGAGTAACCTTTGTCTCTGGAGCATGTGAGGCGCGCAGAGGCACTGAAGCTGGCTGATTGCAGCAATTCAGCCAGTTTTAGATCAGCATTTACAAGCTATTTAGCTAAGAGTTTGTAAGAGCTGCTCTCCTTACCTAAATTAATTGCCACTGCTGATAGATTGCTGCAATTACCAGTAACCAAACCAACGGCCAGTGTAAAATAAAACTAAAAATCCCTCCGTTCTTGAGAGGAGACAAATTTGAATTATAAGTAAAATGCAAGTCTGCTTGTTTTGACAAGCACTTTGCAATTTACACATTTATAATAATGAGACAACTGTCTTAGAGGAATCTTTTAGCTAATGTAGGATTAAAAATAAATCTATTTGCTGATCATGCCATTATTTTTTTAATCAACGCACCCAAATCCATCAATGTGGCTTTAGATATATTTCAACACTGGCCAATTCTCACATCTTAAAGTAAGTGCAAAGAGGAGCAATGTCGTTCAGTTAGAACGTTTCAATGAGGGTGCAATATAGGTGGTAGGTGGCTTAGGCTTATCAAAACCAAAAAGAAAAATATAATGATTAGAAATCAGTTAACAAGGGGAAAAAATTATATACTGTATATATGCTTATGTGTATATACTTGTATAAATATATATATATATACACACTATATATACTTTTTCCGTATAATTCAAAGAGAAGAAAAGGAATTACAACGTTGGAAAGACGGACCACTATTTCTAATTGATAAAGATCATCACAATCCCTAAAATTTAATTTCCCTTACAAACATTTTAATTTAATTAAAAAAAATTGGAATATCTCTGGAAACACTTTTTAGGCAGATATTACCTTTAGAGATGAGCAAATCAATTCCAATATTTTGTCAAGCAGCCAGGTAAGTATTTTGTCGCCACCAAATGGGAGCTCTCTGACCCGCCTAATATCTACCGGCATCCCAGGCTCCTCTTTTGATTAGCTGAGCTGCTACGATAGCGGTAATATGTGGTAACGCTCACGACATAGCACAAAGCAGGTCAGAGGGGGTTTGCAAGGCTCCAATTTGGTGGCCACAGAATATTGATGTGGCTATTATATAAGGATCCTGTTAATTTACTCACATATTTCACTCTAATTGTATTGTGGCACAGGGTGGGAGGTATGGGAGAGTACTGCTTTTCTGAGCCCCAGCATGCCCCCTACACTTAGTGTTCTTCACTCGATGGGCCACACTTCATTTTGAACCGTGCCCTCATACGGCGCACACCTCCGGTCCTGGGTTTGAGTGTCAGGACACACTCTCTTGGGCCAGGTGCCAGGTGCCAGGCATATCTTGTTTTGGACCAAAAATCCAATGGGTAGGACACCTTTTGCACCTCCAAGCGCCATAGATTCCCACGAAAAGGTGTATCCTCCTCCTTTCCGTCCGTGACCCATCAAGCCACATGATGACGAAATGGAGAAATGCGCATTGAGACAAGGACCTTACAATACCTTCAGCATTTTTTTTAATATATGCTTGTAACTGTGTGCTCAAATTTTAGGGTAATGTTTACCCACATATAACTTGGATAGCATTTGCATTTCCTATTTAAATATGTAATAAAATTTGAGTTTTAATATACTTATTTTGTGGACTTTATGTTGTTGTAGAGGTATTTCATAACACTTTTAAAGAGTTATGCTCAATAATATTAGTAGTGGATCATATTTGGAATCAATTTGAATAATAACTCTCTAAAAGCATACATTATACAGAAACACAATACGTTTCATATTACATCAACACGATTGGTGTCTTTGGGGGGAAGTAATAACCCGTCCACCTCCTTACATTGTTATTAGATTTCTTTGGGCATGTATAGCCAACATAATCGACTGGAGAAAAGACATGTATAAGGCCTCTAACCCAATGTTGGAGATCAAACTCTTCTCTCCTCTGATTATACAAAAGAGTTATAGATGAAATTACAATTTTTGTACAGATGGAGAGGCAGGATGAGGAATGTATGGACACAACAGGGAATTAATAAGGAGATTTTTTGAGACGTTAATGACCAAGTAAGAATTGGATTCTATAGAGATAAGATAGAACTAAGATGACCCCGATACACAAGAGTTAGCTCCCTAGGTTTGATATTATGCTTTGGTGCGTGGTGAAATATAGTATTACCAAGATATGTCCACCTCTTCCATTTTGCACCTTTTATGTAAATCTAGTCTTCTTAACAAAATGATTTTCAGAGGGAAGAGTTGAAGATAACGCCCTTATTAACCAGAAACGAAAGATGAGCGGCTCCGACAATATGTGAATTTGCCTGAGAATTTTCTTTGGTAATTTGATTTTTAAGGAAGATATTCTCTGCAGTCTAAATGTTTCTTATTACACCCTGTGGTCTCTCCAGATCTCAAAGCATAGTAAACATAATATGCAAAAAAGAAAACAAATCCTTATGCGCACTACTCAGCTCTGTGGACTCCTCTGCTCCTCAATGTCATCCATCCAGTTCTCATCACATCTTATGTCCCCGCCACTCATGCTGGAATCCCCGCAGGGCTTCTCATACAGAACTTCTGACTAAAAAGAGGACTAGGACTGTTCTCCATAAGTGGGCAAAAGGTCTTGATGTCACAAAAGCGCCGCATATGTAGAAACATCCCAGGCCTTTTCCAGACGGAAGTCCTGAGATTTCAGCAGGAGTGACAAAGTTCAGAAGTTGCAATGAGGACTGATGAGTGACAGTGAAGTGCGGAGTGCCCAAAAAGGTGAGTGGTGAGGTGAGTATAAGAATTTTTCTTTTTAACATTAACCTTTCGATAGCTATTTTTGGCCAGCCGCTGACTGTCACTGTGGAGGCTCTGAGACAGATTGGAGAGAGATCTCTAAAGTACAGTTAGCAAATAACCCCCAAGAGGGTGATCGAGTAGTCAGCAAGCCGGTTCTGCAACAAGAGATCTTGTCAATAGTACAGGAGTAAACAAATCGTAGTCAGGTCATAGGCAGGAGTCAGGATGTCATGTATACAGCAGGAGAGACAAAGCCGAGGTCAGGAATGAGCATACAGATCAGAGGCTGGGGAGTCAAAGTAATGTACAGGGGTGAAGGATACATAGGTCAGGATCAGGGTCAGACAGATAGGACTGGGACAACTATAGACATGAACGGTTAGTCAGGAAACGAGGGCCGAACAAACAGAGGGGGGTGTGGGTCTGGACTAGGTAGCAGGGAGGCAGGACAGATCAGGGTAACTCACAGGAGCCAGGCACACACGCTGCAGAGCAGGAACTATTACTGGTGATGTGCCAGAGGTGCAGCACCAGGATATAGCGGCTGTTATCTGGAACAAGGCAGAATGGAATTAACCCCTCCTTTGACCTGTAACCCTTAGATAAGATTCCAGCAATGTCTCAGCGGCGGCTGAGCCAGGCATGGATCATGATACTGACATTTTGCTGGATCTGTTTGGAAGGAAATTACAAAAAAATCCACATTTTGGCGATCGTAAATTTTTGTAAAATTTGAAAAGAATTCCATTGCACCCAAATTTATTAGCTCATTTCAACTAGCCAGAATATATTTACATAAACGATACAGAAAGGAAGAGGATGACGAAATGCGGGATAAAAAAAAAGCCAGATTCAGTAAAACAGTGGCATTCTGAACAGGTAAAAAATGGACATATTTATGTCAGGTGACAGGTCCTCTTTATAAGATGTAATGTCTAGTTTCCACCCAAGGTGATTTCCCCGATAGACCATACATACATGATCTAATTCTGGCCATGGGCTGAGCACTGGTTATTTGTTTTAGAATATTTTTTTAACCTCTACAGCCATTTCACTGTATTAAATCCTATTCTATCTCTCTGTGCTCGCACCGGTTAATGCAATTTAATTTTACATTGTAATCATTGTAATTCTAATTACTGAAAATGTCTTACTTCACAAGGGAAATTATTAATATTTCATTTCTGATACCAGCAGCTTTTAATTTAATGTGGTGGAGATTTGCAATGACTATAGGTAGAAATAAAAATGGACCTCAACAGCATTTTTCAATTGAAGTCAGTATAAGGTGCGGGGAAAGGTTTGTGCTTTTGTTCTGATTTCAGAAACATTCCGTCCTTTTATTCTTTCATGGTCACAGATCTCTTCTAATGTGTCTTGACAGAAACAGACCATGACTCATATATACTCAGATATGCAACCTAACGGCTTCCATCGTGTTTTTTTCTAAATGCTTTTTTAATTAATTATATTTATACCTATAATAAGTGCAGATTTTTTTGCCCTTTTACGCATTTTGCATGGGAAAAAAAGTTTAGTTTTCTTTTTTTTTTAATTTTTTTTTATTATTATTATTATTTTTTATGTTTTTTTATTCCTAGTATTGGACTTGACTATGTGATTGTTTAATTGCTTATCATTTGTACAGTTCACTGTGAATATACTTTTCTATGGCAGATTGGGGGCTGTTGTAATGCATCGGTACCCTGCACTCATGGTAGCACCACTAGGATCATAAAGGGAGCGTCTAAGGGATTATATGTTGAGGATCAGAGCTAGCTTTGGGACATTCAAGCAGGCCATCATGCTTTGTCAATTCGGCATAGTAGGCATCAGCCTATAGACCTTGTGCTTTTTGGGGGCCCCATGCCAAAGATGAAAAAAAATTGATTTAATATTGAAAAAAAATTACATTGGAGGCCAGCAAAAGCAACAGACCTCCAATGTGAATATTACAGCAAGCGACAGTGAACTTATGTTTGGTTGTTGTCGGGTTCATTCGGGAATTTTCAAGTAGTAGAGGAGAGGCATCTACGAGACCGGGTGTGGTAAATATGTGATTGACCAGAATCAGAATGTGTGATGGACCAGGTCAGTGGCTGCAAATTGTCACCAGCTCTATACCATGATAAAACACTCATGACTAGAAGCTTCTTAAAGGGGTATTCCCATCTTCAAGATCCAATCCCAATATCTAGTAGGTGTAATAAAAAGAATATTAGCAAATTCCTCCAATTAGAAATATAGTATAGTTCTCCTGATATAGCCATGTCTCTTACCTCATGTGCAGGGCATTTTAGCTTAAGTATCCATGGTTACAACCACGAGCAGCTAACTAACTGTCACTATATGAGTGAATGTAAACATAGACACCTAAGCTAAAATGTCATACACATTAGGTAAAAGACATGGCTATATCAGGAGAACTATGCTATATTTATAATTGGAACTATGTGCGAATATTATTATTATTACACCTGCTACATATTGGGATAGGATCTTGGAGATGGGAATAACCCTTTAAATCTCTAATCCAGCGGAGGGGTTTAAATCTAAGCCCCCTGTCACCTTCTGGCGGCTTCATCTTTTACTGATGCTGCTATGCTCCCGCGGTGCCATCTTGTGACTGTAGCTTGTGACTGGCAGGAAACCAGACATTGTGTCACAAGCTCCCAATGCATCTCCGTTAGAGCCAGAATGAGGCTCTGATAGACTTGTATTGAGTTGTGACCTCCGGCACGCTCCACGACTGGAGTTGCTGGCAGGTCACAAATAACCAAAACTGCAGCGGTGATAGAAGATGAAGCTTCCAGAAGGTGAGTACCAGACAGGGGTCAGGAGGTTAAAGTCTAAAGCACCACTCTAGCAGTGCAATAACAAAAGCAGGAGTGGTGCTTTAAAGTATATATAAGCCTACAACCATGGTCGGCAAAAATTAACTACCTTTTCAGGGTTTAATACAGTTTGATTAACAATTTTTCTTCTATTTAATAAAATGCAATTAGTGATTTAAAATTGTTCTCAGTACATTTATAAGTGCATTAGGACATGATTTACTGGGGGGACCCCAAGATTTCACCTTTCTAGGGACTTCCACAGGGTGTAATCCAGCATTGTTGGCAGGGCGTCGGCTGTATGTTACAGCTGGCACTCGTTACTACTGCACATGTTTGCTGCTTTATGGTGAGGCCCGGTCATCAACACAGTAGGTTTACTGCCTGGGCAAGAAGAGGTTAAAGATTTTTGTGCTACTTAGCTGGAAAAAATATTGTGAGCAGCAAAACTTTACCGGCATTTTGCTGATGTGAGAATTTCATATTCCAAAACTGAATGTGCAACTGGCCCACAATAGAGGCTAGATAATACATCCAAGTATCAGCATTTCAGTTTTAATGAAAGCAAAGACTCACATGTCTCATGGATATTTCATCATTTTAGGACACTAAAGGGGGCTTTACACGCTACAACATCGATAATGCGAACTCGTTGGGGTCACGGAATTGGTGACGCATATTCGGCCGCATTAGCGATGCCGTTGCGTGTGACACCGATGAGCGATTTTGCATAGTTGCAAAAACGTGCAAAATCGCTCATCGGTGACATGGGGGTCCATTCTCAAAAATCATTACAGCAGCAGTAACGAGGTTGTTCCTCGTTCCTGCGGCAGCACACATCGCTCCGTGTGACACCGCAGGAACGAGGAAGCTCTCCTTACCTGCCTTCCGGCCACAATGCGGAAGGAAGGAGGTGGGCGGGATGTTACGTCCCGCTCATCTCCGCCCCTCCGCTTCTATTGGGAGGCCGCTCAGTGACGTCGCTGTGACGCTGCACGGACCGCCCCCTTAGAAAGGAGGCGGTTCACCGGTCACAGCGACGTCGCCGGGCAGGTAAGTATGTGTGACGGGTCTGGGCGATGTTGTGCGGCACGGGCAGAGATTTGCCCGTGTCGTGCAACAGATGGGGGCGGGTACCCACACTAGCGATATCGGTACCGATATCGCTGTCTGTAAAGCCCGCTTAAGGCTATGTGCACACTCTGCAGATTTGGTGCAGACATTTTCTGCATAAATCTGCACCTTTTGGCAGAAAAAGTCACCTAAAAATCCATGCGTTTTGGTGCGTTTTTAGTGTAGTTTTTTTTGAGCGTTTTTGTGCCAAACTTTTTTTTATTGAAGTCAATAGGTGAAAGGGCTACAAAACGCATCAACAATTGACATGCAGCAGTTTACTTCCTGTATCAAATCTGCAAGTAAAAAATAAGTAACGTAAGAATTATTATTGACTTTGCTGGCATGAAGAATCATATTCAGATTTGGGCCACAAACTGCGAGAAATACTGCATCAAAAATGCACCGTGCGCACCCAACTTTACCCAAAGTAGTTTGTTCAGCTGAGTCGTATCCAAGTGGATTGGGCCAGGCTGCAGTACCGGGCACGGTCTGTAGACCAGAGAGGGCACTGTTTCTACAAGAAAATTGTCCTGTTTTTCTTCTTCTTCTTTTACGTCAAACAAATGCTGTAGGCAGAGAGTGAAATGTTTCTATATAAAGAAAAGAAAAAGAAATGGAAAAGGAAACAAGGATGCTGTAAATCACCAAGTCGTAGCATTTACCCCTTACAACTTGACATTAAAAGCTTTGTCTGGAAGACAAAAATACTACCAAGACTTAGAATTTAATAGAACTTACAGAGTTATCCAGAGGCAGATTCCCCCTGTGCCGAAGAAGAGCTCTCATTATTCCTCAGGCCAATTGGCCATTTTCACTAAAATAGTATTTGGCATCCAGAATGTGTCATTTACTTGCTTGATAATTTCAGAAATATCTTGTGACCTCCAAAACGCCAGAATGAATAACAATACGAGTTACTCTACAATGAAACATCATTTTATATCTGATAGCAAATAAAACACTTGAAACATTCTGCAAAATCCAACCCTGACATTTCCTCCGCCATGTGTAGTCATTACAATTAACTAGCAAAAATATGTTTGATGTCACGTATAAGTATCACCCTTTTTATTCATTCAATAATTCAAGCAAAGCAGCGAAACATTATTTTTCCTAACTTCCTTTTATTTTCTGGCTGTGGATTTTTTTTTATTAGTTTCTGTACATTACACTTTATCTCACCCACTGTTTACAGCATTTGTTTTACAGCAGCCAAATGGATACATTGACTTGTATAGGAGAGTGTTCTAGGCATGCTCTGTTACCTGTACAGAGGACATCGCGCAGGGAGAGGGAGCAGGCAAGCTGTGACCATCACCTACTGTTTTTGTGTACAGTACAAATCAAAAGTTTGGACACACCTCCTCATTCAAAGAGTTTTCTTTATTTTCATGACTCTGAAAATTGTAGGTTCGCATTGAAGGCATCAAAACTATGAAGTAACACATGTGGAATGAAATGCTTAACAAAAAAATGTGAAACAACTGAAAATATGTCTTTTATTCTAGGTTCTTCAAAGTGGCCACCTTTTGCTTTGATTACTGGTTTGCACACTCTTGGCATTCTCTTGATGAGCTTCAAGAGGTAGTCACCAGAAATGATCTTCCAACACTCTTAAATGAGTTCCCAGAGATGCTTAGCACTTGTTGGCCCTTTTGCCTTTACTCTGTGGTCCAGCTCACCCCAAACCATCTCATTTGGGTTCAGGTCTAGTGTGGAGTGTGGAGTCCAGGTCATCTGGTGTAGCACCCCATCACTCTCCTTCTTAGTCAAATAGCCCTTACACAGCCTGGAGGTGTGTTTGGGGTAATTTTCCTGTTGAAAAATAAATGATGGTCCAACTAAACACAAACCAGATGGAATAGCATGCCACTGCAAGATGCTGTGGTAGGCATGCTGGTTCAGTATGCCTTCAATTTTGAATAAATTCCCAACAGTTTCACCAGCAAAGCACCCCCACACCATCACACCTCCTCCTCCATGCTTCACGGTGGGAGCCAGGCATGTAGAGTCCATCCGTTTACCTTTTCTGCGTCGCACAAAGACACGGTGGTTGGATCCAAAGATCTAAAATTTTGACTCATCAGACCAAAGCACAGATTTCCACTGGTCTAATGACCATTCCTTGTGTTCTTTAGCCCAAACAAGTCTCTTCTGCTTGTTGTCTGTCCTTAGCAGTGGTTTCCTAGCAGCTATTTTACCATGAAGGTCTGCTGCACAGTCTCCTCTTAACAGTTGTTCTAGAGATGTGTAGGCTGCTAGACCTCTGTGTGGCATTGACCTGATCTCTAATCTGAGCTGCTGCTAACCTGCGATTTCTTTGGCTGGTTACTCAGATAAACTTACCCTACGCAGCAGAGGTGACTCTTGGTCTTCCTTTCCTGGGGCGGTTCTCATGTGAGCCAGATTCTTTGTAGCGTTTGATGGTTTTTGCCATTGCACTTGGGGACACTTTCAAAGTTTTCCCAATTTTTCAGACTGACTGTAATGATGGCCACTGGTTTTTCTTTACTTAGCTGCTTTTTTCTTGCCATAATACAAATTCTAACAGTCTATTCAGTAGGACTATCAGCTGTGTATCCACCAGACTTCTGCACAACACAACTGATGGTCCCAACCCCATTTATAAGGCAAGAAATCCCACTTATTAAACCTGACAGGGCACACCTGTGAAGTGTAAACCATTTCCGGTGACTACCTCTTGAAGCTCATCAAGAGAATGCCAAGAATGTGCAAAGCAGTAATCAAAGCAAAAGGTGGCTACTTTGAAGAACTTAGAATATAAGACATATTTTCAGTTGTTTCACACTTTTTTGTTAAGTATTTCATTCCACATGTGTTAATTCATAGTTTTGATGCCTTCAATGTGAATCTACAATTTTCAGAGTCATGAAAATAAAGAAAACTCTTTGAATGAGAAGGTGTGTCCAAACTTTTGGTCTGTACTTTATATGTTTACAGCCGCAATCAAAATTACTCAACCCCCATTGCAAATTTGGTTTATTAGCAAAATTTACAATTTTTCTTTCTTTGTTTTTAGTAAAGGAATGAAATAAGAATGAGTTAAATAGCTCAATACAACTAATATAACAAGCAGTTTTCCTAAATCCAACACAAATTGCCCTTTTTACTAACTACTGGTTTTGAGTCCCACTTTGGAGAGACCTCTTCTGAGTCTGGGACCAGAAGGTCACAATGCCTTACTATGCACAGGTCTACAACTTGCATTTGAGTGAATTTACTTTCTTGCTTTTGCCTGCATTCCTGATGCACTTCAGCATATTTCTCATGAGCAATGCCACCTAGTTCACTGATATTATGAACTAGATGGCATTGCTCATGAGAAATATGGTGAAGTTCATCAGGAATGCTGCAAAAAGCAAGTGTCTAACTACAGAGCCGCCTCCAGGTTTTCGTGGGACCCGGGCAAAGGAGTCTCAGTGAACCACATAGACATGCAGACACCCACATACATGGAGAAATACACAGATACGTACACATACATATAAATATTTGGATAGAAATTCCCAAAAATTCATAGAAACAGACATAAATATATACAGTCATATACAGTGACATACATAGATACACACATCATACATGCACACACACACAGACACATTAACGCTAGACCTCCCAGAGAGGGGTCATTTAACATTTCTACCTTTGGAATTCAGAGACGGGTCGAATGACCTGAAGGATTTTAGTGAACATCCTATAATCACCGTCTTTTGTTCTGTAATTAAGGCCATTACTGTCGCACCACAGGAGGTTGCTGTTTTCCATTGAGTTTAGCCATTTAGTTTCTAGTTAGTTCTATTCAGTTTATTGTATGTCATTTGACCCTCTTTCGGGACTTCAAGGGGGAGCTCGAAATTTCTGGGACTTCTAGTGTTAAAGATATTATTAATATGAGGAAGTCAGCAGCATCCTCGTCACCTTCCCCACTTGTCTCTACTCCACCTTCACTCTGGTGGGCGTGTGACTGTGCAAAGTGTGCTGCTTGATAGCCGTCATTTTAACAGATATGGCAGTGCACAGTGTGGCCATGTCTGCTAGTAGTGATGCAGCCGGGCGACACTGTGCCTCTAATTTTGCTTGTGTGCCGACCTGGCAGCATCACTGCTAGCAGACACGACCAAACAGTGCACTGTGTAGCTGTGCCTGTTAATGATGGCCATGCAGTCACATGCAGCCCTGCATAGGTGCTGGGGGAGCAGCCTGGGGGGCATTTACACTCCTGCCCCCCAGCCTAGCCTACCATTGCCAACAGCAAGTTGGTCTTCTCATGTGTCCAGGGCCCAAACACTTACCCGAGTGTGTAGGGTGGTGACACCGGTGTCTAACTATGCATCATGATAGCATCAGGTTATAACATCCAAAAGTTGCTGTTACTAAGCAGTGAAGATAGTGTCATGAAGGGGTTAAATCGGAGAATGCTGTAGTTAGTAAACGTGTCCTTTTGTGATGAATTTGGAGAAACCACTTGTTATATTGCTTGTGTTAAGCTTTTTAAATTGTTTTTGTTTCATTGGTTGTTTGCAATAAACTGCAGAAAGTTTGAACATTTTGCTAATAAACGTAATTCGCAACGGGGATCGAATTTATTTTGACTGCAGCTGTTTATATAGATGTTTATTTACATTGTAATCCTGCCTGCAGTAATGAGATGATTAATGATCGGCCTTCTCTGCAGAATACAGCGGCAGCTTATTATGAGACTCAGTGCCGGTATGACATCTACAGCATTCTCACTGGAAGATAAAAAGGACGGAGACCTCCCCGCGGTCCACACCATTCCATCTTCAGGAACAGTGACTACAGGTCCTGTGTCCAGCATGGCACCTCATGGAGACATCAAATGTGGAACGCAGAGTCTTACAAGCCCATAATATGGTCACTCTACGAGACAGGGGCCTTGTATTTCTCTGTGCTAGTATTTTTAATAGACAATAACTAGATCTGCCAGCGCCTCCACCAAGTTATTAGTGATTCGTCACAATGACTTACTGCACAAGACCAGGAAAGTAGCACAGGTCCGCATTTGCCTGCAAACGTCCAAATGTGGCACAAAATGATAGAAACTCATAAGTAAAAATAAATGACATTTTGACAAACTGTTTAAAGGGAACCTGTCAGGTGCAATATGCACCCAGAATCCCGAGCAGTTCTGGGTGCATATTGCTAATCCCTGCCTAACCGTCCCTGTATACACTAGCATAGATAAAGAGATCTTTAGAAAAATTATTTCTAAAGCTGGGTTTACACACTGCAACATCGCAAAGGACATCGCTGTAACGTCACCGGTTTTGTGACGCAATAGCGATGTTGTTTGCGATGTTGCAGTGTGTGAAACCTATCAGCGACCCGGCCCCTGCTGTGAAGTTGTAATCGTTACAAATCGTTCAGGACCATTCCTAGGTCCTTTGTTTCCCGCTGTGCAGCATGCATCGCTGGAAAGTTTCAGTGTGTGAAAGACTTTGCAGAGACTTTGTTAGCAACTTCCCTTTCAAAAGGCTGCTTATCAACGTCCCCAACAACCAGCTAGGTCGCTCTGCAGGTCCGGATCGCTGTTGCGTTGTTGGCCAGGTTTGCCTGTTTGACAGCTCACCAGTGACTCAACAGAGACTTAGGGAGGTCGCTGTTACGTCACAAAACCGGTGACGTTACAGCGATGTCCTTTGCGATGTTGCAGTGTGTAAACCCAGCTTAAGGAGCCTTTATCATATACTAATAAGCGAGGGGACTAGTTCCCTTGGTATTATTTCCTCCACTCACTCCACCCTCTTAGTGTGTTAGCACACCCACAAGGGGTGTGAACATGTTATTCAATACCCATTGCCCAGTGTAGAGAACCTGTGTCCATTGTGCTGCCTCAGAATGGTGGGCTTAGGGTCAGTTCACATGGATCAATATGTCATGTGCACTATGAATCAGGGTATAAGCGTCCCGGCTTCACATAGGTCTAGTGCACATGACCGGAAGTGCGGTGACTTCTTATCCATGCGCACTGACCCTAAGCTCAGCATCTGAGTCAGCGCAACGGACACAGGTACGTGCGTCACAGCCGATGATGACACTGAGACATGGGCATTGAATAGCATGTTATCACTCCCCTTTGGACATGCTACCATGCTAAGAGGGCGAAATGAGCGCAGGAACTAATGCCCTTGCGACTAGTCCCTGCGTTCATTAGCATATGATAGAAGATCTTTAGAAATACTTTTTCTAAAGATCTCTGTCTTTATCTATGCTATTAGATACAGGAACGTTTAGGCAGGGATTAGTAATATGCACCCAGAACTGCTCGAGGTCCTGGGTGCATAGTGCACCTGACAGGTTCCCTTTAAAATAAATATGGAAATTTCAGTGTTTTGCTTTTGTATATAAAATAATTCTTCTGATAAATAAGTATTTTTTTTCATGTATGAGAAAAATGGTTCTAGACTCATCGGTGATTTTGTTCAGTTTTATCAGCTCTTCCACAGAGTTTTATCCTAGTTTGGTCCGAATATCATAACCCCAAAAAAGTCTACTTTCTCCCATCTAGCAGCCCACTCGGATGGCATTGCAGTGTTATGGTTAATATGTTATACATTGTTTTTATTATTATTTAGGCAATTTATGTATTTTTGATAATTTTGTGTTTTCTATTAGTTAGGTTTGTGTTATTCAGAAAAGCAATGACACAGCGTATTTTACTTTGTGTTGCTACACTGATGGCTGGTTCTTAGCTAGTTATTATCTTTGTATGAACCAAGTCAGCAGAATCTATGGTTTATGGCCTTTTTGCTGTGAAACCTGTATACTTTTGGATAAGTACTGATCCATGCCATTCCTCTGTAGATGTAATAATTACTTGTCTCTTAGGGCAAAAGTTGACTCCAGACAAGAATACCTGATACACTTACAGTCAGTGGCTGTTTGTGCTGTTGTCTCCGATGCATTGCTATTAATTGGAACAACAGTGGCAGATCTGGAGATCCCTTGTATCTCATCCTAAATTAGCTCACCCAGGAAAGGGATTTCCACGATAGGAGTGATTTTGTCATGAGACCCTGGGGCAATCTGGTGTCAAAAGGTCACTGGCAGGTTCACAACTATTATTTGATAACATCTCCTTGCTTGTGGTGCTGTAAGGGTTAAGCACTCTTTCCTGCCTGGCTGCTGGCTGTAGCTTCCAATCTCAGGTGCAGCTCTTTGGGACCACTCCCCTTCCCTATTTAAGCCATGCAATCTGATTATATGATGTCTATGATAGAAATTGAATCCCTCAATTCTATTTGGTCCACTTTGGAAGGAGACAGCTCTGGAAGAGGTTTGCCTTGTGTGCAGTGGTGGTGTTTGCTGCCCTGAAGTCACCTGGAGTGTTTTTCCTTTGCATCTCTATTTCCCTGTCTGTCTTCCAACCCTTGTGTTTCTGTATTGTAGTGGCAAGGCTAGTGATCTCGTTGACCTGCTCACTAGCCAGGGTGAGTTTAGGGCCAGTTGAGCTGGCTTGGCGAAAGTTGAAATAACCTGTATAGGGACGCTAGTGAGATCAGGAATCAGCTTGAGGTGAATTCAGGAGTGCTATAGGTGAAAACATGGATAGAACTTGTACATGAAAAATGGATATCTGAACGACACCGAGTCTTAATTTGGACAACCCTGATTACAAGAGATGCCAGTTCAGAGATGGTGGCCAGGCATTTTCTCTGCATCTATTATTGTATGATAGTCATTCAGATAACCCCATAACACCAGCACCTCCAGGCCAGAAGGGGGAGACCAAACTTCTTCCCTATGTATTCTGGTGTGGAGAGGAAGTGGTCAGTTCAATTCCTGGGAGGACTGAGGAAAAAAGACCTGTAGGTTGGAGCTGGGTCAAGCTCACCACAGGGTCCGCTGACCAATTCCAGGCCTAAGCCAAGGGTCTGAGGAGATGAGACAGATAAAGCAGAGGAACATACCTGGGAGAAAGAGTATTGCTGAACTCACCCCAGTGGAGTGCACAGAACGGATACCGGATCCGAGACTGTGCAGGTTACATACCGTAGAGTTAACACCGGAGAAGTGAAGATTCCACATTCTTCATTTGTACCACAGACACAGCAACACAGCAGAGTTCAGAAACACTACAAGTAAGGACTCGAGTTGCCTGTCAGGTCGGTACCCGGGAGGAGAACAGGCCACACACAGTGCAGATAAGGGAGCCAAAAATGGCCTGGCTGGGTGGGAGAAACCCTAAATCCTGCACAGACTCCGTGGACAGTACTCTGCTGAATGCTATCATCAGTAAAGGACAAAGAAACTGCAAAACCGTGAGTCTGCTTGTTTATTGCGCTTGTTTCTTGCACTCCCCCATAGACTATCACCCTACCCCGGGGAGAAGGCTCTACCCGTGGGGAGCTGTCCCATCTCAAGCTGCCATCCATCACCCTTGGAGGTTCTGCAGCAGCGGTAGTCATCTCTGATCACATCCCACGGTTGGCGTCCCGTACATAACCCTCCTTTTAATGTGGAACCAGGGATCACAGACCGGGTCACCACACCGTGATCCCCTCCCCAGAAGTGACTCCTTGGCCCGGTTCTGAGTACCCCCTTATCTCTGGCGATACAACTACATATTTTATCCTATGTGGTTTGGATTGTTATCGATGCACCCATGTGTTTGACATCTGATATACGGCAGCATGTGTGGGCAAGAAAAGAGACAGAGGATTCAATGACTGACACATATGAAGTCATAGGAATACATTTCTTTCTTCAGGAAGCCTGAAAAAGGGATGAGGATATCTTTTCTGCAGCATATAAAATGGCACATATATCTTTTCTGTATGCCCTGAAGGGATTTGTACTAATCAGTAAGGTCAAACAGTTAATCAACAAACTCAGCTCTGCTACATCGTGACTTCATGTAAATCCAGGTACACTAAACATAAAGTGAACGACATACTACAGTTCTGTTTAAGCCACAAATCAAATAGAAAAGTTCTTATTTCGCATATAACAATGCAAACAAGCTTTCCCCATACAAAATTCATTAGGCAGTATTTTATAGCAAGTCTATCTCTAGCCCCACACAAAGATCCACTTAATAGCAAGCTTTCTCTTTCAGGATGCCCAGCGTTCCGTGTGATTTCTTTCGAGGCAAAGAATAAAAAGCTTTCTTGTAAAGTGGCAGAGCAGTGGCCAGTCTGATGTGAGGACACGGGACGGGAGGAGTGCGGGGGAAGCGAGCGCCGGCTATTAGGCTCTGTACCTGTACGTGTGACTCGACTTGCAATATTCCTGAGCGAGCTTGTGGTGTTCAGCGCACACTGGCTTATATCTGCCATAAGCCGCACATGATGGATTTTACTGGTGGCCACATTATTCCTTTCTGTTCAATGCATCGATCGCCTAAGGACATAATCAGAAGCGGGAAAGATCTGCAGAGCAGCGCAATCTAAGGTTACTCTGCGTCTCACAGAATAAAGACCTGATTTCACAGACATTTTTCCAGGCCAATATGAGCCCAAAGTGAATGTCCCATAAAGCAGACCATTGCAAATGAAGGCGGTCAGATGAACTAATAGGGGTGCTGAGAAAGTGGGTGCAGAAAAGTACCTGTAACTTCACACAATTTTGCTATTCCATAAAAATGGAAAAAATGTAACCCTCTCTCAACAGTTCAGATGTAAAAATTGAATAAAAGAAGTTAATCACTACTTTTACATTGATGGCCTATCCTTATGATAAGTCATCAATGTCTAATTGCCCGGGGTCCAACACCCCGCACCCCCACTGATTATTTTTTATCGGTGCCAGTGGAGACAACAGGCAGCCGGAAGTGCTCAGTTTCCGAAACTGTTAGTGGCCGTGGCTGGGTACTGCACATCCCCCTCCTATTCAAATCAATGGGTGGCAGATGTGCGGTTCCAAGCCACGGCCGCAATAAGAAGACGGGGCAGCAGGGGAACTGAGTATTTCTAGCTGGATACTGCGACAACCGGCACCAAAAACAGCTGATCATCAGGGGTGTGGGGTGTCGTACCCCAGCCAATCAGACATTGATGACCTATCTTAAGGATAGACCAATAAAGATATAGTAGAGTAAAACTTCTTTAGACTGAAAAGTTTCTGCTGTTTTTGGGTCTCTGAAAAGCAAATAAGTCTCTTGTTTCTCTACATACAACTATATAGTAATACAATTCTGTCTGCCTGCAGCTGCCACTAGAGGGAGCTAAGTGCATACTGATTAGTTATTTAGTTAACGGGGGTGGCCATTACTTTACATGTCCCTTTCATGTGAACTGACTGCCATAGTTAACCACTTTACTAAATATCTTGTGTTCCCAAATAATTCTGTAACCTGAGCCTCTCTCCTGGTCACATGATCTCTGGCTGGGGATCTTTTGACTTCCTGTGATATCATGTCAGATTCTCATTGACTTCCTGGTTCAGGAATTTGATGTGGCATAACAGTATATTTACAGTATATCAGAAAAGTGAGTACACCCCTTACATTTTTGTAAATATTTTATTATATATTTTCATGGGACAGCACTAAAGATCTGACACTTTGATACAATGTAAAGTACCAACTAAAAAAATAGGGCTCGGGTTCAGAGTTCGGGTGCTTACGTGCGAACTGAACTCGCATAAGCAGCGCTGTGCTCAGGTATGCTCGGTGCTCAGCCCTGTGCAAGCCGCTTGCAGTGTTTGTATGGCGCACACTGGGGGTAACAACAGCGTGATCACATGTAGTGTGCATCCCCCAAAAAATTTGAAAATGTCCGCCCACCCTCCCTTGGAAGTGACCAGCTTGTGGCTGGCTGTATGTGGGCGGAGATGTATGATCTGCCAATCATTCTTTCCGAAAATCCTCGGGCAAGGTTCGGTCACGTAGAGGTTTGGTTCCTTTGCTGACAGCAAACCAAACCTCCATAGGTTCGCTCATCTTTAATGCCAGCATCTTCTCTTT